>NC_081379.1:47673403-47680903 GCF_030684315.1 Stegostoma tigrinum
TGTGTGTGTGTGTTGGGGAGTGTGTATGTTGGGGTGTCTGTGTGTTGAGATGTGTGTGTTTGTGTGTTGGGGGGAGTGTCTGTGTGTGTTGGGGTGAGTGTGTGTGTTGTGGGGTGTGTGCGCGCATGTGTGTGTGTGTGTCTATGTGTGTGAGTATTGGTGTGTGTCCGTGTGTGTGTGTGAGTACGTGAGTGAGTGTGTGTATGTGTGTGTGTACGAGTGTGTGTCGGTGTTTGTGTGTGTGTGTGTGTGTGTGTGTGTGTGTGTGTGTGTGTGTGTGTTGTGGGGCGTGTGTGTGTTGGTGTGTGTGTTGGAGGGTGTGCGTGTGTGTGTTGGTGTGTGTGTTGGAGGATGTGCATGTGTGTGTTGGTGTGTGTGTGTGTTGGAGTATGTGTGTGCGTTGGGGGGGCTGTGTGTGTTGGGGTGTGTGTGTGTTGGGGGCCTGTGTGTGTTGGAGGGATGTGTGTGTTTGGGGGTGTGTGTGTGTTGGGGAGTGTGTGTGTTGGGGAGTGTGTGTGTTGGTGTGTGTGTGTGTGTGTGTTGTGGAGTGTGTGTGTGTGTTGGGGAGTGTGTGTGTGTGTGTGTTGGGGAGTGTGGGTGTTGGGGGCCTGTGTGTGTTGGGGAGGTGTGTGTGTTGGGGGTGTATGTGTTGGGGTCTGTGTGTGTGTGTGTGTGTGTGTGTGTGTGTTGGGGGCCGGTGTGTGTTGGGTGTGTATGTTTCTTGGGGAGTGTGTGTGGTGGGGAGTGTGTGTGTTGGGGGGTGTGTGTGTTGGGGGGGTGTGTGTGTGTTGGGGTGTGTGTGTATTCGGGAGTGTGTGTGTGTGTGAGTTGGGGAGTGTGTGTGTTGGGGAGTGTGTGTGTTGGGGTGTGTGTGTGTTGGAGAGTCTGTGTTCGGGAGTGCGTGTGTGTGTGTGTTGGGGGTGTGTGTGTGTTGGGGAGTGTGTGTGTGTTGGGGAGTGTGTGTGTGTGTGTTGGGGAGTGTGTGTGTTGGGGTGTGTGTGGGTTGAGATGTGTGTGTGTGTTGGGGGGAGTGTCTGTGTGTGTTGGGGTGTGTGTGTGTGTTGTGGGGTGTGTGTGCACGTGTGTGTATGTGTGTGTGTGTGTCTATGTGTGTGAGTATTGGTGTGTGTCTGTCTGTGTGTGTGTGAGTACATGAGTGAGTGTGTGTATGTGTGTGTACGAGTGTGTGTCTGTGTTTGTGAGTGTGTATGTGAGTGTGTGTGTGAGTGTGACAGTGTGAATGTAAGTGTGTGAGTGCGAGTGTGTGTGTGACTGTGAGTGATTGTGTGAGTGTGTGTGTGTGTTTGTGTGAGTGTGTGTGACTGAGCATGAGTGTTGGTGTGTGTGTGTGTGTGTGTGTGTGTGTGTGTGTGTGTGTGTGTGTTGTGGGGTGTGTGTGTGTGGGTGTGTGTGTTGGAGGGTGTGCGTGTGTGTGTTGGTGTGTGTGTTGGAGGATGTGCATGTGTGTGTTGGTGTGTGTGTGTTGGAGAGTGTGTGTGTTGGGGGGCTGTGTATGTTGGGGTGTGTGTGTGTTGGGGGCCTGTTTGTGTTGGAGGGGTGTGTGTGTTGTGTGGTGTGTGTGTGTTGGGGAGTGTATGTGTGTGTTGGGGTGTGTGTGTGTTGGTGGTGTATGTGTTGGGGAGTGTGTGTGTGTGTGTGTGTGTGTGTGTGTGTGTGTGTGTGTGTGTTGTGGGGCGTGTGTGTGTGGGTGTGTGTGTTGGAGGGTGTGCGTGTGTGTGTTGGAGGGTGTGCGTGTGTGTGTTGGTGTGTGTGTTGGAGGATGTGCATGTGTGTGTTGGTGTGTGTGTGTTGGAGTGTGTGTGTGTTGGGGGGCTGTGTATGTTGGGGTGTGTGTGTGTGTGTTGGGGAGTGTGTGTGTTGGGGTGTGTGTGTGTTTGGGTGTGTGTGTGTGTGTTGGGGAGTGTGTGTGTGTGTGTGTTGGGGAGTGTGTATGTTGGGGTGTGTGTGTGTTGAGATGTGTGTGTTTGTGTGTTGGGGGGAGTGTCTGTGTGTGTTGGGGTGTGTGTGTGTGTGTTGTGGGGTGTGTGCGCGCATGTGTGTGTGTGTGTCTATGTGTGTGAGTATTGGTGTGTGTCCGTGTGTGTGTGTGAGTACGTGAGTGAGTGTGTGTATGTGTGTGTGTACGAGTGTGTGTCGGTGTTTGTGTGTGTGTGTGTGTGTGTGTGTGTGTGTGTGTGTGTGTGTGTGTTGTGGGGCGTGTGTGTGTTGGTGTGTGTGTTGGAGGGTGTGCGTGTGTGTGTTGGTGTGTGTGTTGGAGGATGTGCATGTGTGTGTTGGTGTGTGTGTGTTGGAGTATGTGTGTGCGTTGGGGGGGCTGTGTGTGTTGGGGTGTGTGTGTGTTGGGGGCCTGTGTGTGTTGGAGGGATGTGTGTGTTTGGGGGTGTGTGTGTGTTGGGGAGTGTGTGTGTTGGGGAGTGTGTGTGTTGGTGTGTGTGTGTGTGTGTGTTGTGGAGTGTGTGTGTGTGTTGGGGAGTGTGTGTGTGTGTGTGTTGGGGAGTGTGGGTGTTGGGGGCCTGTGTGTGTTGGGGAGGTGTGTGTGTTGGGGGTGTATGTGTTGGGGTCTGTGTGTGTGTGTGTGTGTGTGTGTTGGGGGCCGGTGTGTGTTGGGTGTGTATGTTTCTTGGGGAGTGTGTGTGGTGGGGAGTGTGTGTGTTGGGGGGTGTGTGTGTTGGGGGGGTGTGTGTGTGTTGGGGCGTGTGTGTATTCGGGAGTGTGTGTGTGTGTGAGTTGGGGAGTGTGTGTGTTGGGGAGTGTGCGTGTTGGGGTTTGTGTGTGTTGGAGTGTCTGTGTTCGGGAGTGCGTGTGTGTGTGTGTTGGGGGTGTGTGTGTGTTGGGGAGTGTGTGTGTGTTGGGGAGTGTGTGTGTGTGTGTTGGGGAGTGTGTGTGTTGGGGTGTGTGTGTGTTGAGATGTGTGTGTGTGTTGGGGGGAGTGTCTGTGTGTGTTGGGGTGTGTGTGTGTGTTGTGGGGTGTGTGTGCACGTGTGTGTATGTGTGTGTGTGTGTCTATGTGTGTGAGTATTGGTGTGTGTCTGTCTGTGTGTGTGTGAGTACGTGAGTGAGTGTGTGTATGTGTGTGTACGAGTGTGTGTCTGTGTTTGAGAGTGTGTATGTGAGTGTGTGTGTGAGTGTGACAGTGTGAATGTAAGTGTGTGAGTGCGAGTGTGTGTGTGACTGTGAGTGATTGTGTGAGTGTGTGTGTGTGTTTGTGTGAGTGTGTGTGACTGAGCATGAGTGTTGGGGTGTGTGTGTGTGTGTGTGTGTGTGTGTGTGTGTGTGTGTGTGTGTGTGTGTTGTGGGGTGTGTGTGTGTGGGTGTGTGTGTTGGAGGGTGTGCGTGTGTGTGTTGGTGTGTGTGTTGGAGGATGTGCATGTGTGTGTTGGTGTGTGTGTGTTGGAGTGTGTGTGTGTTGGGGGGCTGTGTATGTTGGGGTGTGTGTGTGTTGGGGGCTTGTTTGTGTTGGAGGGGTGTGTGTGTTGTGTGGTGTGTGTGTGTTGGGGAGTGTATGTGTGTGATGGGGTGTGTGTGTGTTGGTGGTGTATGTGTTGGGGAGTGTGTGTGTGTGTGTGTTGGGGGCCTGTGTGTGTTGTGGGTGTGTGTGTGTTGGGGTGTTGTTGTGTGTGCGTTGGGTGGTGTGTGTTTGTGTGTTGGGGAGTGCGTGTGTTGGAGACTCTGTTTGTGTGCTGGGGTGTGTGTGTGCGTTGGGGAGTGTGTGTGTTGGTGGGTGTGTTTGTGTGTTGGGGAGTGTGTGTGTTGGGGACTGTGTTTGTGTGTTGGGGAGTGTGTGTGTGTTGGTGGTGTATGTGTTGGGGAGTGTGTGTGTGTGTGTGTGTGTGTGTGTGTGTGTGTGTGTGTGTGTGTGTGTTGGGGGCCTGTGTGTGTTGGGGGTGTGTGTGTGTTGGGGTGTTGTTGTGTGTGTGTTGGGTGGTGTGGGTGTGTGTGTTGGGGTGTGTGTGGGCTGGGGTGTGTGTGTGTGTTGGGGAGTGTGTGTGTTGGGGTGTGTGTGTGTTGGGGAGTGTGTGTGTTGGGGTGTGTGTGTGTGTGTGTGTTGTGGAGTGTGTGTGTGTTGGGGAGTGTGTGTATGTGTGTTGGGGAGTGTGTGTGTGTGTTGGGTAGAGTGTGTGTTGGGGGCCTGTGTGTGTTGGGGGGGTGTGTGTGTTGGGGGTGTGTGTGTTGGGGAGTGTGTATGTATGTTGGGGGTGTATGTGTTGGGGTGTGTGTGTGTGTGTGTTGGGTAGAGTGTGTGTTGGGGGCCTGTGTGTGTTGGGGGTGTGTGTGTGTTGGGGTGTGTGTGTGTTGGGGAGTGTGTGTGTGTTGGGGAGTGTGTGTGTGTGTGTTGGAGAGTGTGTGTGTTGGGGTGTGTGTGTGTTGAGATGTGTGTGTGTGTTGGGGGGAGTGTCTGTGTGTGTTGGGGTATGTGTGTGTGTTGTGGGGTGTGTGTGCACGTGTGTGTATGTGTGTGTGTGTGTGTCTATGTGTGTGAGTATTGGTGTGTGTCTGTCTGTGTGTGTGTGAATACGTGAGTGAGTGTGTGTATAAGTGTGTCTGTACGAGTGTGTGTTGGGGAGTGTGTGTGTGTGTGTGTGTGTGTGTGTGTGTGTGTGTGTGTGTGTGTGTGTGTGTGTTGGGGGCCACTGTGTGTTGGAGTGTGTGTGTGTGTGTTGGGGGCCTGTGTGTGTTGGGGTATGTGTGTGTTGGGGAGTGTGTGTGTGTGTTGGGGAGTGTGTGTTGGGGTGTCTGTGTGTGTGTGTGTGTGTGTGTGTGTGTGTGTGTGTGTGTGTGTGTGTGTTGGGGGTGTGTGTGTGTTGGGGAGTGTGTGTTCGGGAGTGCGTGTGTGTGTGTGTTGGGGGTGTGGGTGTGTTGGGGAGTGTGTGTGTGTTGCGGAGTGTCTGTGTGTGTTCTGGAGTGTGTGTGTGTGTTGGGGGAGTGTGTGTGTGTGTTGGGGTGTGTGTGTGTGTGTCTATGTGTGTGAGTATTGGTATGTGTCTGTGTGTGTGTGTGAATACGTGAGTGAGTGTGTGTATAAGTGTGTCTGTACGAGTGTGTGTCTGTGTTTGTGTGTGTGTATGTGAGTGTCTGTGTGTGTGAGTGTGACAGTGTGAATGTAAGTGTGTGAGTGCCAGTGTGTGTGTGACTGTGAGTGATTGAGTGAGTGTGTGTGTGTGTTTGTGTGAGTGTGTGTGACTTAGCATGAGTGTTGGGGTGTGTGTGTGTGTGTGTGTGTTGTGGGGCGTGTGTGTGAGGGTGTGTGGGTGTGTGTGTTGGAGGGTGTGTTGGAGGATGTGCATGTGTGTGTTGGTGTGTGTGTGTTTGGAGTGTGTGTGTGTTGGGGGTCTGTGTGTCTTCGGATGAGTGTGTGTTGGGGGCCTGTGTGTGTTGGGGGGTGTGCGTGTGTGTGTTGGGGTGTGTGTGTGTGTTGAGGAGTGTGTGTATGTGTTGGGGAGTGTGTGTGTGTGTGTGTGTTGGGGACCTGTGTGTGTTGGGGGTGTGTGTGTGTTGGGGAGTGTTGGTGTTGGGGTGTTGTTGTGTGTGTGTTGGGTGGTGTGGGTGTGTGTGTTGGGGAGTGTGTGTGTTGGGGTGTGTGTGTGTGTGTGTTGGGGTGTGTGTCTGCTGGGGTGTGTGTGTGTGTTGGGGAGTGTGTGTGTTGGGGTGTGTGTGTGTGTTGGGGGGTGTGGGTGTGTGTGTTGGGGGTCTGTGTGTCTTCGGATGAGTGTGTGTTGGGGGCCTGTGTGTGTTGGGGGGTGTGCGTGTGTGTGTTGGGGGGTGTGTGTGTGTTGAGGAGTGTGTGTATGTGTTGGGGAGTGTGTGTGTGTGTGTGAGTGTGTTGGGGACCTGTGTGTGTTGGGGGTGTGTGTGTGTTGGGGAGTGTTGGTGTTGGGGTGTTGTTGTGTGTGTGTTGGGTGGTGTGGGTGTGTGTGTTGGGGAGTGTGTGTGTTGGGGTGTGTGTGTGTGTTGGGGTGTGTGTGTGTTGAGATGTGTGTGTTTGTGTGTTGGGGGGAGTGTCTGTGTGTGTTGGGGTGTGTGTGTGTTGTGGGGTGTGTGCGCGCATGTGTGTGTGTGTGTCTATGTGTGTGAGTATTGGTGTGTGTCCGTGTGTGTGTGTGTGAGTACGTGAGTGAGTGTGTGTATGTGTGTGTGTACGAGTGTGTGTCGGTGTGTGTGTGTGTGTGTTGTGGGGCGTGTGTGTGTTGGTGTGTGTGTTGGAGGGTGTGCGTGTGTGTGTTGGTGTGTGTGTTGGAGGATGTGCATGTGTGTGTTGGTGTGTGTGTGTTGGAGTATGTGTGTGCGTTGGGGGGGCTGTGTGAGTTGGGGTGTGTGTGTGTTGGGGGCCTGTGTGTGTTGGAGGGATGTGTGTGTTGGGGGGTGTGTGTGTGTTGGGGAGTGTGTGTGTTGGGGAGTGTGTGTGTTGGTGTGTGTGTGTGTGTGTGTGTGTTGTGGAGTGTGTGTGTGTGTTGGGGAGTGTGTGTGTGTGTGTGTGTGTGTGTTGGGGAGTGTGGGTGTTGGGGGCCTGTGTGTGTTGGGGAGGTGTGTGTGTTGGGGGTGTATGTGTTGGGGTCTGTGTGTGTGTGTGTGTGTGTGTGTGTGTTGGGGGCTGGTGTGTGTTGGGTGTGTATGTGTCTTGGGGAGTGTGTGTGTTGGGGAGTGTGTGTGTTGGGGGGTGTGTGTGTTGGGGGTGTGTGTGTGTGTTGGGGTTTGTGTGTGTGTTGGGGAGTGTGTGTGTGTGTTTTGGGGAGTGTGTGTGTTGGGGTGTGTGTGTGTTGAGATGTGTGGGTGTGTGTGTTGGGGGGAGTGTCTGTGTGTGTTGGGGTGCGTGTGTGTGTTGTGGGGTGTGTGTGCACGTGTGTGTGTGTGTGTCTATGTGTGTGAGTATTGGTGTGTGTCTGTCTGTGTGTGTGTGAGTACGTGATTGAGTGTGTGTATGTGTGTGTACGAGTGTCTGTCTGTGTTTGTGAGTGTGTATGTGAGTGTGTGTGTGAGTGTGACAGTGTGAATGTAAGTGTGTGAGTGCGAGTGTGTGTGTGACTGTGAGTGATTGTGTGAGTGTGTGTGTGTTTGTGTGAGTGTGTGTGACTGAGCATGAGTGTTGGGGTGTGTGTGTGTGTGTGTTGGGGAGTGTGTGTGTTGGGGTGTGAGTGTGTTTGGGTGTGTGTGTGTGTTGGGGAGTGTGTGTGTGTGTGTTGGGGAGTGTGTATGTTGGGGTGTGTGTGTGTTGAGATGTGTGTGTTTGTGTGTTGGGGGGAGTGTCTGTGTGTGTTGGGGTGTGTGTGTGTGTTGTGGGGTGTGTGCGCGCATGTGTGTGTGTGTGTCTATGTGTGTGAGTATTGGTGTGTGTCCGTGTGTGTGTGTGAGTACGTGAGTGAGTGTGTGTATGTGTGTGTGTACGAGTGTGTGTCGGTGTTTGTGTGTGTGTGTGTATGTGTGTGTGTTGTGGGGCGTGTGTGTGTTGGTGTGTGTGTTGGAGGGTGTGCGTGTGTGTGTTGG
>NC_081379.1:47690903-47693403 GCF_030684315.1 Stegostoma tigrinum
TGTTGGTGGTGTGTGTGTGTTGGGGAGTGTGTGTGTTCGGGAGTGCGTGTGTGTGTGTGTTGGGGGTGTGGGTGTGTTGTGGAGTGTGTGTGTTGCGGAGTGTCTGTGTGTGTTCTGGAGTGTGTGTGTGTGTTGGGGGAGTGTGTGTGTGTGTTGGGGTGTGTGTATGTGTGTCTATGTGTGTGAGTATTGGTATGTGTCTGTGTGTGTGTGTGAATACGTGAGTGAGTGTGTGTATAAGTGTGTCTGTACGAGTGTGTGTCTGTGTTTGTGTGTGTGTATGTGAGTGTCTGTGTGTGTGAGTGTGACAGTGTGAATGTAAGTGTGTGAGTGCCAGTGTGTGTGTGACTGTGAGTGATTGAGTGAGTGTGTGTGTGTGTTTGTGTGAGTGTGTGTGACTTAGCATGAGTGTTGGGGTGTGTGTGTGTGTGTGTGTTGTGGGGCGTGTGTGTGAGGGTGTGTGTGTTGGAGGGTGTGTTGGAGGATGTGCATGTGTGTGTTGGTGTGTGTGTGTTTGGAGTGTGTGTGTGTTGGGGGTCTGTGTGTCTTCGGATGAGTGTGTGTTGGGGGCCTGTGTGTGTTGGGGGGTGTGCGTGTGTGTGTTGGGGGGTGTGTGTGTGTTGAGGAGTGTGTGTATGTGCTGGGGAGTGTGTGTGTGTGTGTGTGTGTGTGTTGGGGACCTGTGTGTGTTGGGGGTGTGTGTGTGTTGGGGAGTGTTGGTGTTGGGGTGTTGTTGTGTGTGTGTTGGGTGGTGTGGGTGTGTGTGTTGGGGAGTGTGTGTGTTGGGGTGTGTGTGTGTGTGTGTTGGGGTGTGTGTCTGCTGGGGTGTGTGTGTGTGTTGGGGAGTGTGTGTGTTGGGGTGTGTGTGTGTGTGTGTGTGTTGGGGGGTGTGGGTGTGTGTGTTGGGGGTCTGTGTGTCTTCGGATGAGTGTGTGTTGGGGGCCTGTGTGTGTTGGGGGGTGTGCGTGTGTGTGTTGGGGGGTGTGTGTGTGTTGAGGAGTGTGTGTATGTGTTGGGGAGTGTGTGTGTGTGTGTGAGTGTGTTGGGGACCTGTGTGTGTTGGGGGTGTGTGTGTGTTGGGGAGTGTTGGTGTTGGGGTGTTGTTGTTTGTGTGTTGGGTGGTGTGGGTGTGTGTGTTGGGGAGTGTGTGTGTTGGGGTGTGTGTGTGTGTTGGGGTGTGTGTCTGCTGGGGTGTGTGTGTGTGTTGGGGAGTGTGTGTGTTGGGGTGTGTGTGTGTGTGTGTGTTGGGGGGTGTGGGTGTGTGTGTTGGGGAGTGTGTGTGTTGGGGTGTGTTGTGTGAATGTGTGTGTGTGTTGGGGAGTGTGTGTGTTCGGGAGTGTGTGTGTGTTGGGGAGTGTGTTTGTGTGTTGGGGAGTGTGTGTGTGTTGGGGTGTGTGTGTGTTGGGGTGTGTGTGTGTTGGGGAATGTGTGTGTGTTGTGGGGCGTGTGTGTGTTGGGGTGTGTGTGTGTTGGGGAGTGTGTGTGTTGGGGTGTGTTCGTGTGTTGGGGAGTGTGTGTGTGTTGGGGAGTGTGTGTGTTTGGGAGTGTGTTCGTGTGTTGGGGAGTGTGTGTGTGTTGGGGAGTGTGTGTGTGTTGGGGAGTGTGTGTGTTGGGGAGTGTGTTTGTGTGCTGGGGTGTGTGTGTGCGTTGGGGAGTGTGTGTGTTAGGGGGTGTGTTTGTGTGTTGGGGAGTGTGTGTGTTGGGGACTGTGTTTGTGTGTTGGGGAGTGTGTGTGTTAGGGGGTGTGTTTGTGTGTTGGGGAGTGTGTGTGTTGGGGACTGTGTTTGTGTGTTGGGGAGTGTGTGTGTGTTGGGGAGTGTCATCATGTGTTGGGGAGTGTGTGTGTGTTGGGGAGTGTGTGTGTTGGTGAGTGTGTGTGTGTTGGGGAGTGTGTGTGTTGGTGAGTGTGTGTGTGTTGGGGAGTGTGTGTGTTGGGGAGTGTGTGTGTTGGTGTGTGTGTTGGAGGGTGTGCGTGTGTGTGTTGGTGTGTGTGTTGGAGGATGTGCATGTGTGTGTTGGTGTGTGTGTGTTGGAGTATGTGTGTGCGTTGGGGGGGCTGTGTGTGTTGGGGTGTGTGTGTGTTGGGGGCCTGTGTGTGTTGGAGGGATGTGTGTGTTGGGGGGGGTGTGTGTGTTGGGGAGTGTGTGTGTAGGTGTGTGTGTGTGTTGGTGTGTGTGTGTGTGTGTTGTGGAGTGTGTGTGTGTGTTGGGGAGTGTGTGTGTGTGTGTTGGGGAGTGTGTGTGTGTGTGTGTTGGGGTGTGTGTGTTGAGATGTGTGTGTGTGTGTTGGGGGGAGTGTCTGTGTGTGTTGGGGTGTGTGTGTGTGTTGTGTGGTGTGTGTGCGCATGTGTGTGTGTGTGTCTATGTGTGTGAGTATTGGTGTGTGTCTGTGTGTGTGTGTGAGTACGTGAGTGAGTGTGTGTATAAGTGTGTGTGTACGAGTGTGTGTCGGTGTTTGTGTGTGTGTGTGTGTGTTGTGGGGCATGTGTGTGTTGGTGTGT
>NC_081379.1:47698403-47700903 GCF_030684315.1 Stegostoma tigrinum
AGTGTGTGTGTGTGTGTGTGTTGGGGACCTGTGTGTGTGTGTGTGTGTGTGTGTGTGTGTGTGTTGGGGAGTGTGTGCGTTGGGGTGTGTGTGTGTGTTGGGGTGTGTGTGGGCTGGGGTGTGTGTGTGTGTTGGGTACTTTGTGTGTTGGGGTGTGTGTGTGTTGGGGAGTGTGTGTGCTGGGGAGTGTGTGTGTGTTGTGGAGTGTGTGTGTGTTGGTGAGTGTGTGTGTGTGTGTGTGTGTTGGGGAGTGTGTGTGTGTGTTGGGGAGAGTGTGTGTTGGGGGCCTGTGTGTGTTGGGGGTTGTGTGTGTTGGGGGGTGTGTGTGTTGGGGAGCGTGTATGTATGTTGGGGGTGTATGTGTTGGGGTGTGTGTGTGTGTGTGTATGTGTGTGTGTGTTGGGGGTGTGTGTATGTTGGGGAGTGTGTGTGTTGGGGTGTGAGTGTGTGTGTTGGGGAGTGTGTGTGTTGGTGTGTGTGTGTGTGCTGGGGCGTGTGTGTATGAGGGAGTGTGTGTGTTGGGGAGTGTGTGTGTGTGAGTTGGGGAGTGTGTGTGTTGGGGAGTGTGTGTGTTGGGGAGTGTGTGTGTTGGAGTGTGTGTGTGTTGGGGGCCTGTGTGTGTTGGTGTGTGTGTGTGTTGGGGAGTGTGTGTGTGTGTGTGTGTGTGTGTGTGTGTGTGTGTGTGTGTGTGTGTGTGTGTGTGTGTGTGTGTGTTGGGGGCCACTGTGTGTTGGGGTGTGTGTGTGTGTGTGTTGGGGGCCTGTGTGTGTTGGGGTATGTGTGTGTTGGGGAGTGTGTGTGTGTGTTGGGGAGTGTGTGTTGGGGTGTGTGTGTGTGTGTGTGTGTGTGTGTGTGTGTGTGTGTGTGTGTGTGTGTGTGTGTTGGGGGTGTGTGTGTGTTGGGGAGTGTGTGTGTTCGGGAGTGCGTGTGTGTGTGTGTGTGTGGGGTGTGGGTGTGTTGGGGAGTGTGTGTGTGTTGCGGAGTGTCTGTGTGTGTTCTGGAGTGTGTGTGTGTGTTGGGGGAGTGTGTGTGTGTGTTGGGGTGTGTGTATGTGTGTCTATGTGTGTGAGTATTGGTATGTGTCTGTGTGTGTGTGTGAATACGTGAGTGAGTGTGTGTATAAGTGTGTCTGTACGAGTGTGTGTCTGTGTTTGTGTGTGTGTATGTGAGTGTCTGTGTGTGTGAGTGTGACAGTGTGAATGTAAGTGTGTGAGTGCCAGTGTGTGTGTGACTGTGAGTGATTGAGTGAGTGTGTGTGTGTGTTTGTGTGAGTGTGTGTGACTTAGCATGAGTGTTGGGGTGTGTGTGTGTGTGTGTGTGTGTTGTGGGGCGTGTGTGTGAGGGTGTGTGGGTGTGTGTGTTGGAGGGTGTGTTGGAGGATGTGCATGTGTGTGTTGGTGTGTGTGTGTTTGGAGTGTGTGTGTGTTGGGGGTCTGTGTGTCTTCGGATGAGTGTGTGTTGGGGGCCTGTGTGTGTTGGGGGGTGTGCGTGTGTGTGTTGGGGGGTGTGTGTGTGTTGAGGAGTGTGTGTATGTGTTGGGGAGTGTGTGTGTGTGTGTGTGTGTGTGTGTGTTGGGGACCTGTGTGTGTTGGGGAGTGTGTTTGTGTGTTGGGGAGTGTGTGTGTGTTGGGGAGTGTGTGTGTTGGGGTGTGTGTGTGTTGGGGAATGTGTGAGTGTTGTGGGGCGTGTGTGTGTTGGGGTGTGTGTGTGTTGGGGAGTGTGTGTGTTGGGGTGTGTTCGTGTGTTGGGGAGTGTGTGTGTGTTGGGGAGTGTGTGTGTTTGGGAGTGTGTTCGTGTGTTGGGGAGTGTGTGTGTGTTGGGGAGTATGTGTGTGTTGGGGAGTGTGTGTGTTGGGGAGTGTGTTTGTGTGCTGGGGTGTGTGTGTGCGTTGGGGAGTGTGTGTGTTAGGGGGTGTGTTTGTGTGTTGGGGAGTGTGTGTGTTGGGGACTGTGTTTGTGTGTTGGGGAGTGTGTGTGTGTTGGGGAGTGTGATCATGTGTTGGGGAGTGTGTGTGTGTTGGGGAGTGTGTGTGTTGGTGAGTGTGTGTGTGTTGGGGAGTGTGTGTGTTGGGGAGTGTGTGTGTTGGGGTGTGTGTGTGTGTGTGTGTGTGTGTGTGTGTTGGGGAGTGTGTGTGTGTGTGTGTGTGTGTGTGTGTGTGTGTGTGTGTGTGTGTGTGTGTGTGTGTCTGTGTTGGGGAGTGTATGTGTGTGCTGGGGCTTATGCGTGTTAGGGAGTGTGTGTGTTGGGGAGTGTGTGTGCGTGTGTGTTGGGGAGTGTGTGTGTGTGTGTGTGTGTGTGTGTGTGTGTGTGTGTTGGGGTGTGTGTGTGTGTGTGTGTCTGTGTTGGGGAGTGTATGTGTGTGCTGGGACGTGTGTGTGTTAGAGAGTGTGTGTGTTGGGGAGTGTGTGTGCGTGTGTGTTGGAGTGTGTGTGTGTTGGGGGCCTGTGTGTTTTGGGGTGTGTGTGTGTTGGGGGCCTGTGTGTGTTGGAGGGGTGTGTGT
>NC_081379.1:47703403-47705903 GCF_030684315.1 Stegostoma tigrinum
GTGTGTGTTGGGGGGGTGTGTGTGTGTTGGGGCGTGTGTGTATTCGGGAGTGTGTGTGTGTGTGAGTTGGGGAGTGTGTGTGTTGGGGAGTGTGTGTGTTGGGGTGTGTGTGTGTTGGAGTGTCTGTGTTCGGGAGTGCGTGTGTGTGTGTGTGTTGGGGGTGTGTGTGTGTTGGGGAGTGTGTGTGTGTTGGGGAGAGTGTGTGTGTGTGTTGGGGAGTGTGTGTGTTGGGGTGTGTGTGTGTTGAGATGTGTGTGTGTTGGGGGGAGTGTCTGTGTGTGTTGGGGTGTGTGTGTGTGTTGTGGGGTGTGTGTGCACGTGTGTGTATGTGTGTGTGTGTGTCTATGTGTGTGAGTATTGGTGTGTGTCTGTCTGTGTGTGTGTGAGTACGTGAGTGAGTGTGTGTATGTGTGTGTACAAGTGTGTGTCTGTGTTTGAGAGTGTGTATGTGAGTGTGTGTGTGAGTGTGACAGTGTGAATGTAAGTGTGTGAGTGCGAGTGTGTGTGTGACTGTGAGTGATTGTGTGAGTGTGTGTGTGTGTTTGTGTGAGTGTGTGTGACTGAGCATGAGTGTTGGTGTGTGTGTGTGTGTGTGTGTGTGTGTGTGTGTGTGTGTGTGTGTGTTGTGGGGCGTGTGTGTGTGGGTGTGTGTGTTGGAGGATGTGCGTGTGTGTGTTGGAGGGAGTGCGTGTGTGTGTTGGTGTGTGTGTTGGAGGATGTGCATGTGTGTGTTGGTGTGTGTGTGTTGGAGTGTGTGTGTGTTGGGGGGCTGTGTATGTTGGGGTGTGTGTGTGTTGGGGGCCTGTGTGTGTTGGAGGGGTGTGTATGTTGGGGGGTGTGTGTGTGTGTTGGGGAGTGTATGTGTGTGTTGGGGTGTGTGTGTGTTGGTGGTGTATGTGTTGGGGAGTGTGTGTGTGTGTGTGTGTGTGTTGGGGGCCTGTGTGTCTTGGGGGTGTGTGTGTGTTGGGGTGTTGTTGTGTGTGCGTTGGGTGGTGTGTGTTTGTGTGTTGGGGAGTGTGTGTGTTGGGGACTGTGTTTGTGTGCTGGGGTGTGTGTGTGCGTTGGGGAGTGTGTGTGTTGGGGGGTGTGTTTGTGTGTTGGGGAGTGTGTGTGTGTGTGTGTGTGTGTGTTGGGGGCCACTGTGTGTTGGGCTGTGTGTGTGTGTGTTGGGGGCCTGTGTGTGTTGGGGTATGTGTGTGTTGGGGAGTGTGTGTGTGTGTTGGGGAGTGTGTGTTGGGGTGTGTGTGTGTGTGTGTGTGTGTGTGTGTGTGTGTGTGTGTGTGTGTGTGTGTGTGTGTGTTGGGGGTGTGTGTGTGTTGGGGAGTGTGTGTGTTGGGGACTGTGTTTGTGTGTTGGGGAGTGTGTGTGTGTTGGTGGCGTATGTGTTGGGGAGTGTGTGTGTGTGTGTGTGTGTGTGTGTGTGTGTGTGTTGGGGACCTGTGTGTGTGTGTGTGTGTTGGGGAGTGTGTGCGTTGGGGTGTGTGTGTGTGTTGGGGTGTGTGTGGGCTGGGGTGTGTGTGTGTGTTGGGTACTTTGTGTGTTGGGGTGTGTGTGTGTTGGGGAGTGTGTGTGCTGGGGAGTGTGTGTGTGTTGTGGAGTGTGTGTGTGTTGGTGAGTGTGTGTGTGTGTGTGTGTTGGGGAGTGTGTGTGTGTGTTGGGGAGAGTGTGTGTTGGGGGCCTGTGTGTGTTGGGGGTTGTGTGTGTTGGGGGGTGTGTGTGTTGGGGAGCGTGTATGTATGTTGGGGGTGTATGTGTTGGGGTGTGTGTGTGTGTGTGTATGTGTGTGTGTGTTGGGGGTGTGTGTATGTTGGGGAGTGTGTGTGTTGGGGTGTGAGTGTGTGTGTTGGAGTGTGTGTGTGTTGGGGGCCTGTGTGTGTTGGTGTGTGTGTGTGTTGGGGAGTGTGTGTGTGTGTGTGTGTGTGTGTGTGTGTGTGTGTGTGTGTGTGTGTGTGTGTGTGTGTGTGTGTGTGTTGGGGGCCACTGTGTGTTGGGGTGTGTGTGTGTGTGTGTTGGGGGCCTGTGTGTGTTGGGGTATGTGTGTGTTGGGGAGTGTGTGTGTGTGTTGGGGAGTGTGTGTTGGGGTGTGTGTGTGTGTGTGTGTGTGTGTGTGTGTGTGTGTGTGTGTGTGTGTGTGTGTGTGTGTGTGTGTGTGTTGGGGGTGTGTGTGTGTTGGGGAGTGTGTGTGTTCGGGAGTGCGTGTGTGTGTGTGTGTGTGGGGTGTGGGTGTGTTGGGGAGTGTGTGTGTGTTGCGGAGTGTCTGTGTGTGTTCTGGAGTGTGTGTGTGTGTTGGGGGAGTGTGTGTGTGTGTTGGGGTGTGTGTATGTGTGTCTATGTGTGTGAGTATTGGTATGTGTCTGTGTGTGTGTGTGAATACGTGAGTGAGTGTGTGTATAAGTGTGTCTGTACGAGTGTGTGTCTGTGTTTGTGTGTGTGTATGTGAGTGTCTGTGTGTGTGAGTGTGACAGTGTGAATGTAAGTGTGTGAGTGCCA
The DNA here is from genome assembly GCF_030684315.1 of Stegostoma tigrinum. NCBI lineage: Eukaryota > Metazoa > Chordata > Chondrichthyes > Orectolobiformes > Stegostomatidae > Stegostoma > Stegostoma tigrinum. The sequence continues at coordinate 47,705,894 of NC_081379.1, forward strand.
GTGTGTGTGT
>NC_081379.1:47708403-47815903 GCF_030684315.1 Stegostoma tigrinum
AGTGTGTGTGTGTTGGGGTGTGTGTGTGTTGGGGAGTGTGTGTGTGTGTGTGTGTGTGTGTGTGTGTGTGTGTGTGTGTGTGTGTGTGTGTGTGTGTGTGTGTGTGTGTGTGTGTTGGGGGCCTGTGTGTGTTGGGGGTGTGTGTGTGTTGGGGTGTTGTTGTGTGTGTGTTGCGTGGTGTGGGTGTGTGTGTTGGGGAGTGTGTGTGTGTGTGTGTGTCTGTGTTGGGGAGTGTATGTGTGTGCTGGGGCGTGTGTGTGTTAGGGAGTGTGTGTGTTGGGGAGTGTGTGTGTGTGTGTTGGGGTGTGCGTGTGTGTTGGGGGTGTTTGTGTTGGGGTGTGTGTGTGTGTGTGTGTGTGTGTGTGTGTGTGTGTGTGTGTGTGTGTGTGTGTGTGTGTGTGTGTGTGTGTGTGTGTTAGCGGCCTGTGTTTGTTGGGGGTGTGTGTGTGTTGGGGAGTGTGTGTGTTGGGGTATCTGTGTGTGTGTGTGTGTGTGTGTGTGTGTGTGTGTGTGTGTGTGTGTGTTGGGTGGTGTGGGTGTGTGTGTTGGGGTGTGTGTGTGTGTGTGTGTGTGTTGGGGTGTGTGTGTGCTGGGGTGTGTGTGTGTGTGTGTTGGGGAGTGTGTGTGTTGGGGTGTGTGTGTGTGTTTGGGTGTGTGTGTGTGTGTTGGGGAGTGTGTGTGTGTGTGTGTGTGTGTGTTGGGGAGTGTGTGAGTTGGGGAGTGAGTTTGTGTGCTGGGGCGTGTGTTTGTGTTGGGAATTGTGTGTTTTGGGGAGTGTGTTTGTGTGTTGGGGAGAGTGTATGTTGGGATGTGTGTGTGTGTGTTGGGGGGTGTGGGTGTCTGTGTTGGAGAGTGTGTGTGTTGTCGTGTGTGTGTGTGTGTTGGGGGTGTGTGTTTTGGGGGGTGTGTTTGTGTGTTGGGGAGTGTGTGTGTTGGGGACTGTGTTTGTGTGTTGGGGAGTGTGTGTGTGTTGGGGAGTGTGTTCGTGCGTTGGGGAGTGTGTGTGTGTCGGAGAGGTTGTGTGTTGGGGTGTGTGTGTGTGTTGGGGTGTGTGTGTGTTGGGGAATGTGTGTGTGTGTTGGGGAGTGTATGCGTTGGGATGTGTGTGTGTGTGTTGCGGGGTGTGGGTGTCTGTGTTGGAGAGTGTGTGTGTTGGGGTGTGTGTGTGTTGGGGAATGTGTGTGTGTGTTGGGGTGTGTATGTTTTGGGATGTGTGTGTGTGTTGGGGAATGTGGGTGTCTGTGTTGGGGAGTGTGTGTGCTGGGGTGTGTGTGTGTGTGTGTTGGGGTGTGTGGGTGTGTGCGTTGTGAGTGTGTGTGTTGGGGTGTGTGTTTGTGTGTTGGGGAGTGTGTGTGTTGGGGACTGTGTTTGTGTGTTGGGGAGTGTGTGTGTGTTGGGGAGTGTGTTTGTGTGCTGGGGAGTGAGTGTGTGTTGGGGAGTGTGTGTGTTGGGGGGTGTGTTTGTGTGTTGAGGAGTGTATGTGTGTTGGAGAGTGCGTTTGTGTGTTGGGAAGTGTGTGTGTGTGTTGGGGGGTGTGTGTGTTGGGGAATGTGTGTGTGTGTGTTGGGGAATGTGTGTGTGTGTTGGGGTGTGTGTGTGTTGGTGTGTGTGTGTGTTGGGGAGTGTATGTGTTGGGGAGTGTGTGTGTTGCGGAGTGTGTTCGTGTGTTGGGGAGTGTGTGTGTGTTGGGGAGTGTGTGTGTTGGGGAGTGTGTTTGTGTGCTGGGGAATGTGTGTGTGTTGGGGAGTGTGTGTGTTGGGGAGTGTGTTTGTGTGTTGGGGAGTGTGTGTGTTGGGGTCTGTGTTTGTGTGTTGGGGTGTGTGTGTGTATGTTGGGGAGTGTGTTTGTGTGTTGGTGAGTGTGTGTGTGTTGGGGAGTGTGTTTGTGTGTTGGGGAGTGTGTGTGTGTGTTGGGGGTGTGTGTGTTGGGGAATGTGTTTGTGTGTGTTGGGGAATGTGTGTGTGTGTTGGGGGGTGTGTGTGTTGGGGTGTGTGTGTGTTGGGGAATGTGTGTGTGTTGTGGGGTGTGTGCGTGTTGAGGTGTGTGTGTATTGGGGAGTGTGTGTGTATGTTGGGGAGTGTGTGTGTTGGGGAGTGTGTTTGTGTGCTGGGGAGTGTGTGTGTGTTGGGGAGTGTGTGTGTTGGGGGATGTGTTTGTGCGTTGGGGAGTGTGTGTGTTGGGGACTGTGTTTGTGTGTTGGGGAGTGTGTGTGTGTTGGGGAATGTGTGTGTTGGGGAGTGTGTTTGTGTGTTGGGGAGTGTGTGTGTGTTGGGGAGTGTGTTTGTGTGTTGGGGAGTGTGTGTGTGTTGGGGAGTGTGTTTGTGTGTTGGGGAGTGTGTGTGTGTGTTGGGGGTGTGTGTGTTGGGGAATGTGTTTGTGTGTGTTGGGGAATGTGTGTGTGTGTTGGGGGGTGTGTGTGTTGGGGTGTGTGTGTGTTGGGGAATGTGTGTGTGTTGTGGGGTGTGTGTGTGTTGAGGTGTGTGTGTATTGGGGAGTGTGTGTGTATGTTGGGGAGTGTGTGTGTTGGGGAGTGTGTTTGTGTGCTGGGGAGTGTGTGTGTGTTGGGGAGTGTGTGTGTTGGGGGATGTGTTTGTGCGTTGGGGAGTGTGTGTGTTGGGGACTGTGTTTGTGTGTTGGGGAGTGTGTGTGTGTTGGGGAATGTGTGTGTTGGGGAGTGTGTTTGTGTGTTGGGGAGTGTGTGTGTGTTGGGGAGTGTGTGTGTTGGGGGGTGTGTTTGTGTGTTGGGGAGTGTGTGTGTTGGGGACTGTGTTTGTGTGTTGGGGAGTGTGTGTGTGTTGGGGAATGTGTGTGTTGGTGTGTGTGTGCACGTTGGGGAGTGTGTGTGTTGGGGAGTGTGTTTGTGTGCTGGGGTGTGTGTGCATGTTGGGAATTGTGTGTGTTGGGGAGTGTGTTTGTGTGTTGGGGAGTATGTGTGTTGGGATGTGTGTGTGTGTTGGGGGGGTAGGTGTCTGTGTTGGAGAGTGTGTGTGCTCGGGGGGTGTGTGTGTGTTGCGGGGTGTGGGTGTGTGTGTTGGGGGTATGGGTGTATGTGTTGGGAAGTGTGTGTGTTGGGGTGTGTGTGTGTTGGGGTGTGTTGTGTGAATGTGTGTGTGTGTTGGGGAGTGTGTGTGTTCGGGAGTGTGTGTGTGTTGGGGAGTGTGTGTGTGTTGGGGAGTGTGTGTGTTGGGGTGTGTGTGTGTTGGGGAATGCGTGTGTGTTGTGGGGTGTGTGTGTGTGTTGGGGTGTGTGTGTGTTGGGGAGTGTGTGTGTTGGGGTGTGAGTGTATGTTGGGGAGTGTGTGTGTTGGGTAGTGTGTTCGTGTGTTGGGGAGTGTGTGTGTGTTGGGGAGTGTGTGTGTTGGGGAGTGTGTTTGTGTGCTGGGGTGTGTGTGTGCGTTGGGGTGTGTGTGTGTTGGGGGGGTGTTTGTGTGTTGGGGAGTGTGTGTGTTGGGGACTGTGTTTGTGTGTTGGGGATTGTGTGTTTTGGGGAGTGTGTTTGTGTGTTGGGGAGTGTGTGTGTGTGTTGGGGGGTATGTGTGTTGGGGAATGTGTTTGTGTGTTGGGGAATGTGTGTGTGTGTTGGGGTGTGTGTGTGTTGGGGTGTCTGTGTGTTGGGGAGTGTGTGTGTACGTTGGGGAGTTTGTGTGTTGGGGACTGTGTTTGTGTGTTGGGGAGTGTGTGTGTGTTGGGGAGTGTGTGTGTTGGGGTGTGTGTGTGTGTGTTGGGGGGTGTGGGTGTGTGTGTTGGGGAGTGTGTGTGTTGGGGTGTGTGTGTGTGTTGGGGGGTGTGGGTGTGTGTGTTGGAGAGTGTGTCTGTTGGGGTGTGTGTGTGTGTGTTGGGGGGTGTGGGTGTGTGTGTTGGGGAGTGTGTGTGTTGGGGTGTGTGTGTGTGTTGGGGGGTGTGGGTGTGTGTGTTGGGGAGTGTGTGTGTTGGGGTCTGTGTGTGTTGGGAAGTGTGTGTGTGTATTGGGGGGTGTGGGTGTCTGTGTTGGAGAGTGTGTCTGTTGGGGTGTGTGTGTGTGTGTTGGGGGGTGTGGGTGTGTGTGTTGGGGAGTGTGTGTGTTGGGGTGTGTGTGTGTGTGTTGGGGGGTGTGGGTGTGTGTGTTGGGGAGTGTGTGTGTTGTGGGGTGTATTTGTGTGTTGGGGAGTGTGTGTGTTGGGGACTGTGTTTGTGTGTTGGGGAGTGTGTGTGTGTTGGGGAGTGTGTTTGTGTGTTGGGGAGTGTGTGTGTGTTGGGGAGTGTGTGTGTGTTGGGGAGTGTGTTTGTGTGCTGGGGAGTGTGTGTGTGTTGGGGAGTGTGTGTGTTGGGGACTGTGTTTGTGTGTTGGGGAGTGTGTGTGTGTGTGTTGGGGAATGTGTGTGTTGGGGAATGTGTTTGTGTGTTGGGGAGTGTGTGTGTGTTGGGGAGTGTGTTTGTGTGTTGGGAAGTGTGTGTGTGTGTTGGGGGGTGTGTGTGTTGGGGAATGTGTGTGTGTGTGTGTTGGGGAATGTGTGTGTGTGTTGGGGGGTGTGTGTATTGGTGTGAGTGTGTGTTGGGGAGTGTATGTGTTGGGGAGTGTGTGTGTTGGGGAGTGTGTTTGTGTGTTGGGGGGTGTGTTTGTGTGTTGGGGAGTGTGTGTGTTGGGGACTGTGTTTGTGTGTTGGGGAGTGTGTGTGTGTTGGGGAGTGTGTTCGTGTGTTGGGGAGTGTGTGTGTGTTGGGGAGTGTGTGTGTTGGGGACTGCGTAAGTGTGCTGGGGAATGTGTGTGTGTTGGGGAGTGTGTGTGTTTGGGGGTGTGTTTGTGTGTTGGGGAGTGTGTGTGTTGGGGAGTGTGTTTGTGTGTTGGGGAGTGTGTGTGTGTTGGGGAGTGTGTTTGTGTGTTGGGGTGTGTGTGTGTGTGTTGGGGTGTGTGTGTGTTGGGGAATGTGTTTGTGTGTGTTGGGGAATGTGTGTGTGTGTTGGGGGTGTGTGTGTTGGGGGGTGTGTGTGTTGGGGAATGTGTGTGTGTTGTGGGGTGTGTGTGTGTTGAGGTGTGTGTGTATTGGGGAGTGTGTGTGTTGGGGTGTGTGTGTATGTTGGGGAGTGTGTGTGTTGGGGAGTGTGTTCGTGTGATGGGGAGTGTGTGTGTGTTGGGGAGTGTGTGTGTTGGGGAGTGTGTTTGTGTGCTGGGGTGTGTGTGTGCGTTGGGGAGTGTGTGTGTTGGGGGGTGTGTTTGTGTGTTGGGGAGTGTGTGTGCGTTGGGGAGTGTGTGTGTTGGGGGGTGTGTTTGTGTGTTGGGGAGTGTGTGTGTGTTGGAGACTGTGTTTGTGTGTTGGGGAGTGTGTGTGTGTTGGGGAGTGTGTGTGTTGGGGTCTGTGTGTGTTGGGAAGTGTGTGTGTGTATTGGGGGTGTGGGTGTCTGTTTTGGAGAGTGTGTCTGTTGGGGTGTGTGTGTGTGTGTTGCGGGGTGTGGGTGTGTGTGTTGGGGAGTGTGTGTGTTGGGGTGTGTGTGTGTGTTGGCGGGTGTGGGTGTGTGTGTTGGGGAGTGTGTGTGTTGTGGGGTGTATTTGTGTGTTGGGGAGTGTGTGTGTTGGGGACTGTGTTTGTGTGTTGGGGAGTGTGTGTGTGTTGGGGAGTGTGTTTGTGTGTTGGGGAGTGTGTGTGTGTTGGGGAGTGTGTGTGTGTTGGGGAGTGTGTTTGTGTGTTGGGGAGTGTGTGTGTGTTGGGGAGTGTGTGTGTTGGGGAGTGTGTTTGTGTGCTGGAGAGTGTGTGTGTGTTGGGGAGTGTGTGTGTTGGGGACTGTGTTTGTGTGTTGGGGAGTGTGTGTGTGTGTGTTGGGGAATGTGTGTGTTGGGGAATGTGTTTGTGTGTTGGGGAGTGTGTGTGTTGGGGAGTGTGTTTGTGTGTTGGGGAGTGCGTGTGTGTTGGGGAGTGTGTTTGTGTGTTGGGGTGTGTGTGTGTGTGTTGGGGGGTGTGTGTGTTGGGGAATGTGTTTGTGTGTGTTGGGGAATGTGTGTGTGTGTTGGGGGTGTGTGTGTTGGGGGGTGTGTGTGTTGGGGAATGTGTGTGTGTTGTGGGGTGTGTGTGTGTTGAGGTGTGTGTGTATTGGGGAGTGTGTGTGTTGGGGTGTGTGTGTATGTTGGGGAGTGTGTGTGTTGGGGAGTGTGTTCGTGTGATGGGGAGTGTGTGTGTGTTGGGGAGTGTGTGTGTTGGGGAGTGTGTTTGTGTGCTGGGGTGTGTGTGTGCGTTGGGGAGTGTGTGTGTTGGGGGGTGTGTTTGTGTGTTGGGGAGTGTGTGTGCGTTGGGGAGTGTGTGTGTTGGGGGGTGTGTTTGTGTGTTGGGGAGTGTGTGTGTGTTGGAGACTGTGTTTGTGTGTTGGGGAGTGTGTGTGTGTTGGGGAGTGTGTTTGTTGGGGTCTGTGTGTGTTGGGAAGTGTGTGTGTGTATTGGGTTGTGGGTGTCTGTTTTGGAGAGTGTGTCTGTTGGGGTGTGTGTGTGTGTGTTGCGGGGTGTGGGTGTGTGTGTTGGGGAGTGTGTGTGTTGGGGTGTGTGTGTGTGTTGGCGGGTGTGGGTGTGTGTGTTGGGGAGTGTGTGTGTTGTGGGGTGTATTTGTGTGTTGGGGAGTGTGTGTGTTGTGGACTGTGTTTGTGTGTTGGGGAGTGTGTGTGTGTTGGGGAGTGTGTTTGTGTGTTGGGGAGTGTGTGTGTGTTGGGGAGTGTGTGTGTGTTGGGGAGTGTGTTTGTGTGTTGGGGAGTGTGTGTGTGTTGGGGAGTGTGTGTGTTGGGGAGTGTGTTTGTGTGCTGGGGAGTGTGTGTGTGTTGGGGAGTGTGTGTGTTGAGGACTGTGTTTGTGTGTTGGGGAGTGTGTGTGTGTGTGTTGGGGAATGTGTGTGTTGGGGAATGTGTTTGTGTGTTGGGGAGTGTGTGTGTGTTGGGGAGTGCGTTTGTGTGTTGGGAAGTGTGTGTGTGTGTTGGGGTGTGTGTGTGTTGGGGAATGTGTGTGTGTGTGTTGGGGAATGTGTGTGTGTGTTGGGGCGTGTGTGTGTTGGTGTGTGTGTGTGTTGGGGAGTGTGTGTGTTGGGGAGTGTGTTTGTGTGTTGGGGGGTGTGTTTGTGTGTTGGGGAGTGTGTGTGTTGGGGACTGTGTTTGTGTGTTGGGGAGTGTGTGTGTGTTGGGGAGTGTGTTCGTGTGTTGGGGAGTGTGTGTGTGTTGGGGAGTGTGTGTGTTGGGGACTGCATTTGTGTGCTGGGGAATGTGTGTGTGTTGGGGAGTGTGTGTGTTGGGGGGTGTGTTTGTGTGTTGGGGAGTGTGTGTGTTGGGGTCTGTGTTTGTGTGTTGGGGTGTGTGTGTGTATGTTGCGGAGTGTGTGTGTTGGGGAGTGTGTTTGTGTGTTGGGGAGTGTGTGTGTGTTGGGGAGTGTGTTTGTGTGTTGGGGAGTGTGTGTGTGTGTTGGGGGGTGTGTGTGTTGGGGAATGTGTTTGTGTGTGTTGGGGAATGTGTGTGTGTGTTGGGGGTGTGTGTGTTGGGGGGTGTGTGTGTTGGGGAATGTGTGTGTGTTGTGGGGTGTGTGTGTGTTGAGGTGTGTGTGTATTGGGGAGTGTGTGTGTTGGGGTGTGTGTGTATGTTGGGGAGTGTGTGTGTTGGGGAGTGTGTTTGTGTGCTGGGGTGTGTGTGTGCGTTGGGGAGTGTGTGTGTTGGGGGGTGTGTTTGTGTGTTGGGGAGTGTGTGTGTTGGGGAGTGTGTGTGTGTTGGGGAGTGTGTTTGTGTGTTGGGGAGTGTGTGTGTGTTGGGGAGTGTGTGTGTTGGGGGGTGTGTTTGTGTGTTGGGGAGTGTGTGTGTTGGGGACTGTGTTTGTGTGTTGGGGAGTGTGTGTGTGTTGGGGAATGTGTGTGTTGGGGAGTGTGTTTGTGTGTTGGGGAGTGTGTGTGTGTTGTGGGGTGTGTTTGTGTGTTGGGGAGTGTGTTTGTGTGCTGGGGAGTGTGTGTGTGTTGGGGAGTGTGTGTGTTGGAGTGTGTGTTTGTGTGTTGGGGAGTGTGTGTGTTGGGGACTGTGTTTGTGTGTTGGGGAGTGTGTGTGTGTTGGGGAATGTGTGTGTTGGGGGGTGTGTTTGTGTGTTGGGGAGTGTGTGTGTTGGGGTCTGTGTTTGTGTGTTGGGGTGTGTGTGTGTATGTTGGGGAGTGTGTGTGTTGGGGAGTGTGTTGGTGTGTTGGGGAGTGTGTGTGTGTTGGGGAGTGTGTGCGTGTGTTGGGGGGTGTGGGTGTGTGTGTTGGGGTGTGTGTGTGTGTGTGTGTTGGGGAGTGTGTGTGTTGGGGACTGTGTTTGTGTGCTGGGGAATGTGTGTGTGTTGGGGAGTGTGTGTGTTGGGGGGTGTGTTTGTGTGTTGGGGAGTGTGTGTGTTGGGGTCTGTTTTTGTGTGTTGGGGTGTGTGTGTGTATGTTGGGGAGTGTGTGTGTTGGGGAGTGTGTTTGTGTGTTGGGGAGTGTGTGTGTGTTGGGGAGTTTGTTTGTGTGTTGGGGAGTGTGTGTCTGTGTTGCGGGGTGTGTGTGTTGGGGAATGTGTTTGTGTGTGTTGGGGAATGTGTGTGTGTGTTGGGGGGTGTGTGTGTTGGGGGGTGTGTGTGTTGGTGAATGTGTGTGTGTTGTGGGGTGTGTGTGTGTTGAGGTGTGTGTGTATTGGGGAGTGTGTGCGTTGGGGTGTGTGTGTATGTTGGGGAGTGTGTGTGTTGGGGAGTGTGTTCGTGTGATGGGGAGTGTGTGTGTTGGGGAGTGTGTTTGTGTGTTGGGGAGTGTGTGTGTGTTGGGGAATGTGTGTGTTGGGGGGTGTGTTTGTGTGTTGGGGAGTGTGTGTGTGTTGGGGAGTGTGTTTGTGTGTTGGGGAGTGTGTGTGTGTGTTGGGGGGTGTGTGTGTTGGGGAATGTGTTTGTGTGTGTTGGGTAATGTGTGTGTGTGTTGGGGGTGTGTGTGTTGGGGTGTGTGTGTGTTGGGGAATGTGTGTGTGTTGTGGGGTGTGTGTGTGTTGAGGTGTGTGTGTATTGGGGAGTGTGTGTGTTGGGGTTTGTGTGTATGTTGGGGAGTGTGTGTGTTGGGGAGTGTGTTCGTGTGATGGGGAGTGTGTGTGTGTTGGGGAGTGTGTGTGTTGGGGAGTGTGTTTGTGTGCTGGGGTGTGTGTGTGCGTTGGAGAGTGTGTGTGTTGGGGGGTGTGTTTGTGTGTTGGGGAGTGTGTGTGTTGGGGACTGTGTTTGTGTGTTGGGGAGTGTGTGTGTGTTGGGGAATGTGTGTGTTGGGGGGTGTGTTTGTGTGTTGGGGAGTGTGTGTGTTGGGGGGTGTGTTTGTGTGTTGGGGAGTGTGTGTGTTGGGGACTGTGTTTGTGTGTTGGGGAGTGTGTGTGTGTTGGGGAATGTGTGTGTTGGGGAGTGTGTTTGTGTGTTGGGGAGTGCGTGTGTGTTGGGGGGTGTGTTTGTGTGTTGGGGAGTGTGTTTGTGTGCTGGGGAGTGTGTGTGTGTTGGGGAGTGTGTGTGTTGGAGTGTGTGTTTGTGTGTTGGGGAGTGTGTGTGTTGGGGAGTGTGTTTGTGTGTTGGGGAGTGTGTGTGTGTTGGGGAATGTGTGTGTTGGGGGTGTGTTTGTGTGTTGGGGAGTGTGTGTGTTGGGGTCTGTGTTTGTGTGTTGTGGTGTGTGTGTGTATGTTGGGGAGTGTGTGTGTTGGGGGGTGTGTTTGTGTGTTGGGGAGTGTGTTTGTGTGCTGGGGAGTGTGTGTGTGTTGGGGAGTGTGTGTGTTGGAGTGTGTGTTTGTGTATTGGGGAGTGTGTGTGTGTTGGGGACTGTGTTTGTGTGTTGGGGAGTGTGTGTGTGTTGGGGAATGTGTGTGTTGGGGGGTGTGTTTGTGTGTTGGGGAGTGTGTGTGTTGGGGTCTGTGTTTGTGTGTTGGGGTGTGTGTGTGTATGTTGGGGAGTGTGTGTGTTGGGGAGTGTGTTTGTGTGTTGGGGAGTGTGTGTGTGTTGGGGAGTGTGTGCGTGTGTTGGGGGGTGTGGGTGTGTGTGTTGGGGTGTGTGTGTGTGTTGGGGAGTGTGTGTGTTGGGGACTGTGTTTGTGTGCTGGGGAATGTGTGTGTGTTGGGGAGTGTGTGTGTTGGGGTGTGTGTTTGTGTGTTGGGGAGTGTGTGTGTTGGGGTCTGTGTTTGTGTGTTGGGGTGTGTGTGTGTATGTTGGGGAGTGTGTGTGTTGGGAGTGTGTTTGTGTGTTGGGGAGTGTGTGTGTGTTGGGGAATGTGTTTGTGTGTTGGGGAATGTGTGTGTGTGTTGGGGTGTGTGTGTGTTGGGGAGTGTGTGTGTACGTTGGGGAGTGTGTGTGTTGGGGACTGTGTTTGTGTGTTGGGGAGTGTGTATGTGTTGGGGAGTGTGTGTGTTGGTGTGTGTGTGTGTTGGGGAGTGTATGTGTTGGGGAGTGTGTGTGTTGGGGTGTGTGTTTGTGGGTTGGGGGGTGTGTTTGTGTGTTGGGGAGTGTGTGTGTTGGGGGGTGTGTTTGAGTGTTGGGGAGTGTGTGTTTTGGGGAGTGTGTTTGTGTGTTGGGGAGTGTGTGTGTGTGTTGGGGAGTGTATGTGTGTTGGGGAATGTGTTTGTGTGTTGGGGAATGTGTGTGTGTGTTGGGGTGTGTGTGTGTTGGAGTGTGTGTGTGTTGGGGAATGTGTTTGTGTGTTGGGGAGTGTGTGTGTGTTGGGGAGTGCGTTTGTGTGTTGGGAAGTGTGTGTGTGTGTTGGGGTGTGTGTGTGTTGGGGAATGTGTGTGTGTGTGTTGGGGAATGTGTGTGTGTGTTGGGGCGTGTGTGTGTTGGTGTGTGTGTGTGTTGGGGAGTGTGTGTGTTGGGGAGTGTGTTTGTGTGTTGGGGGGTGTGTTTGTGTGTTGGGGAGTGTGTGTGTTGGGGACTGTGTTTGTGTGTTGGGGAGTGTGTGTGTGTTGGGGAGTGTGTTCGTGTGTTGGGGAGTGTGTGTGTGTTGGGGAGTGTGTGTGTTGGGGACTGCATTTGTGTGCTGGGGAATGTGTGTGTGTTGGGGAGTGTGTGTGTTGGGGGGTGTGTTTGTGTGTTGGGGAGTGTGTGTGTTGGGGTCTGTGTTTGTGTGTTGGGGTGTGTGTGTGTATGTTGCGGAGTGTGTGTGTTGGGGAGTGTGTTTGTGTGTTGGGGAGTGTGTGTGTGTTGGGGAGTGTGTTTGTGTGTTGGGGAGTGTGTGTGTGTGTTGGGGGGTGTGTGTGTTGGGGAATGTGTTTGTGTGTGTTGGGGAATGTGTGTGTGTGTTGGGGGTGTGTGTGTTGGGGGGTGTGTGTGTTGGGGAATGTGTGTGTGTTGTGGGGTGTGTGTGTGTTGAGGTGTGTGTGTATTGGGGAGTGTGTGTGTTGGGGTGTGTGTGTATGTTGGGGAGTGTGTGTGTTGGGGAGTGTGTTCGTGTGATGGGGAGTGTGTGTGTGTTGGGGAGTGTGTGTGTTGGGGAGTGTGTTTGTGTGCTGGGGTGTGTGTGTGCGTTGGGGAGTGTGTGTGTTGGGGGGTGTGTTTGTGTGTTGGGGAGTGTGTGTGTTGGGGAGTGTGTGTGTGTTGGGGAGTGTGTTTGTGTGTTGGGGAGTGTGTGTGTGTTGGGGAGTGTGTGTGTTGGGGGGTGTGTTTGTGTGTTGGGGAGTGTGTGTGTTGGGGACTGTGTTTGTGTGTTGGGGAGTGTGTGTGTGTTGGGGAATGTGTGTGTTGGGGAGTGTGTTTGTGTGTTGGGGAGTGTGTGTGTGTTGTGGGGTGTGTTTGTGTGTTGGGGAGTGTGTTTGTGTGCTGGGGAGTGTGTGTGTGTTGGGGAGTGTGTGTGTTGGAGTGTGTGTTTGTGTGTTGGGGAGTGTGTGTGTTGGGGACTGTGTTTGTGTGTTGGGGAGTGTGTGTGTGTTGGGGAATGTGTGTGTTGGGGGGTGTGTTTGTGTGTTGGGGAGTGTGTGTGTTGGGGTCTGTGTTTGTGTGTTGGGGTGTGTGTGTGTATGTTGGGGAGTGTGTGTGTTGGGGAGTGTGTTGGTGTGTTGGGGAGTGTGTGTGTGTTGGGGAGTGTGTGCGTGTGTTGGGGGGTGTGGGTGTGTGTGTTGGGGTGTGTGTGTGTGTGTGTTGGGGAGTGTGTGTGTTGGGGACTGTGTTTGTGTGCTGGGGAATGTGTGTGTGTTGGGGAGTGTGTGTGTTGGGGGGTGTGTTTGTGTGTTGGGGAGTGTGTGTGTTGGGGTCTGTTTTTGTGTGTTGGGGTGTGTGTGTGTATGTTGGGGAGTGTGTGTGTTGGGGAGTGTGTTTGTGTGTTGGGGAGTGTGTGTGTGTTGGGGAGTTTGTTTGTGTGTTGGGGAGTGTGTGTCTGTGTTGCGGGGTGTGTGTGTTGGGGAATGTGTTTGTGTGTGTTGGGGAATGTGTGTGTGTGTTGGGGGGTGTGTGTGTTGGGTGGTGTGTGTGTTGGTGAATGTGTGTGTGTTGTGGGGTGTGTGTGTGTTGAGGTGTGTGTGTATTGGGGAGTGTGTGTGTTGGGGTGTGTGTGTATGTTGGGGAGTGTGTGTGTTGGGGAGTGTGTTCGTGTGATGGGGAGTGTGTGTGTTGGGGAGTGTGTTTGTGTGTTGGGGAGTGTGTGTGTGTTGGGGAATGTGTGTGTTGGGGGGTGTGTTTGTGTGTTGGGGAGTGTGTGTGTGTTGGGGAGTGTGTTTGTGTGTTGGGGAGTGTGTGTGTGTGTTGGGGGGTGTGTGTGTTGGGGAATGTGTTTGTGTGTGTTGGGTAATGTGTGTGTGTGTTGGGGGTGTGTGTGTTGGGGTGTGTGTGTGTTGGGGAATGTGTGTGTGTTGTGGGGTGTGTGTGTGTTGAGGTGTGTGTGTATTGGGGAGTGTGTGTGTTGGGGTTTGTGTGTATGTTGGGGAGTGTGTGTGTTGGGGAGTGTGTTCGTGTGATGGGGAGTGTGTGTGTGTTGGGGAGTGTGTGTGTTGGGGAGTGTGTTTGTGTGCTGGGGTGTGTGTGTGCGTTGGAGAGTGTGTGTGTTGGGGGGTGTGTTTGTGTGTTGGGGAGTGTGTGTGTTGGGGACTGTGTTTGTGTGTTGGGGAGTGTGTGTGTGTTGGGGAATGTGTGTGTTGGGGGGTGTGTTTGTGTGTTGGGGAGTGTGTGTGTTGGGGGGTGTGTTTGTGTGTTGGGGAGTGTGTGTGTTGGGGACTGTGTTTGTGTGTTGGGGAGTGTGTGTGTGTTGGGGAATGTGTGTGTTGGGGAGTGTGTTTGTGTGTTGGGGAGTGCGTGTGTGTTGGGGGGTGTGTTTGTGTGTTGGGGAGTGTGTTTGTGTGCTGGGGAGTGTGTGTGTGTTGGGGAGTGTGTGTGTTGGAGTGTGTGTTTGTGTGTTGGGGAGTGTGTGTGTTGGGGAGTGTGTTTGTGTGTTGGGGAGTGTGTGTGTGTTGGGGAATGTGTGTGTTGGGGGTGTGTTTGTGTGTTGGGGAGTGTGTGTGTTGGGGTCTGTGTTTGTGTGTTGTGGTGTGTGTGTGTATGTTGGGGAGTGTGTGTGTTGGGGGGTGTGTTTGTGTGTTGGGGAGTGTGTTTGTGTGCTGGGGAGTGTGTGTGTGTTGGGGAGTGTGTGTGTTGGAGTGTGTGTTTGTGTATTGGGGAGTGTGTGTGTGTTGGGGACTGTGTTTGTGTGTTGGGGAGTGTGTGTGTGTTGGGGAATGTGTGTGTTGGGGGGTGTGTTTGTGTGTTGGGGAGTGTGTGTGTTGGGGTCTGTGTTTGTGTGTTGGGGTGTGTGTGTGTATGTTGGGGAGTGTGTGTGTTGGGGAGTGTGTTTGTGTGTTGGGGAGTGTGTGTGTGTTGGGGAGTGTGTGCGTGTGTTGGGGGGTGTGGGTGTGTGTGTTGGGGTGTGTGTGTGTGTTGGGGAGTGTGTGTGTTGGGGACTGTGTTTGTGTGCTGGGGAATGTGTGTGTGTTGGGGAGTGTGTGTGTTGGGGTGTGTGTTTGTGTGTTGGGGAGTGTGTGTGTTGGGGTCTGTGTTTGTGTGTTGGGGTGTGTGTGTGTATGTTGGGGAGTGTGTGTGTTGGGAGTGTGTTTGTGTGTTGGGGAGTGTGTGTGTGTTGGGGAATGTGTTTCTGTGTTGGGGAATGTGTGTGTGTGTTGGGGTGTGTGTGTGTTGGGGAGTGTGTGTGTACGTTGGGGAGTGTGTGTGTTGGGGACTGTGTTTGTGTGTTGGGGAGTGTGTATGTGTTGGGGAGTGTGTGTGTTGGTGTGTGTGTGTGTTGGGGAGTGTATGTGTTGGGGAGTGTGTGTGTTGGGGAGTGTGTTTGTGGGTTGGGGGGTGTGTTTGTGTGTTGGGGAGTGTGTGTGTTGGGGGGTGTGTTTGAGTGTTGGGGAGTGTGTGTTTTGGGGAGTGTGTTTGTGTGTTGGGGAGTGTGTGTGTGTGTTGGGGAGTGTATGTGTGTTGGGGAATGTGTTTGTGTGTTGGGGAATGTGTGTGTGTGTTGGGGTGTGTGTGTGTTGGAGTGTGTGTGTGTTGGGGAATGTGTTTGTGTGTTGGGGAGTGTGTGTGTGTTGGGGAGTGCGTTTGTGTGTTGGGAAGTGTGTGTGTGTGTTGGGGTGTGTGTGTGTTGGGGAATGTGTGTGTGTGTGTTGGGGAATGTGTGTGTGTGTTGGGGCGTGTGTGTGTTGGTGTGTGTGTGTGTTGGGGAGTGTGTGTGTTGGGGAGTGTGTTTGTGTGTTGGGGGTGTGTTTGTGTGTTGGGGAGTGTGTGTGTTGGGGACTGTGTTTGTGTGTTGGGGAGTGTGTGTGTGTTGGGGAGTGTGTTCGTGTGTTGGGGAGTGTGTGTGTGTTGGGGAGTGTGTGTGTTGGGGACTGCATTTGTGTGCTGGGGAATGTGTGTGTGTTGGGGAGTGTGTGTGTTGGGGGGTGTGTTTGTGTGTTGGGGAGTGTGTGTGTTGGGGTCTGTGTTTGTGTGTTGGGGTGTGTGTGTGTATGTTGCGGAGTGTGTGTGTTGGGGAGTGTGTTTGTGTGTTGGGGAGTGTGTGTGTGTTGGGGAGTGTGTTTGTGTGTTGGGGAGTGTGTGTGTGTGTTGGGGGGTGTGTGTGTTGGGGAATGTGTTTGTGTGTGTTGGGGAATGTGTGTGTGTGTTGGGGGTGTGTGTGTTGGGGGGTGTGTGTGTTGGGGAATGTGTGTGTGTTGTGGGGTGTGTGTGTGTTGAGGTGTGTGTGTATTGGGGAGTGTGTGTGTTGGGGTGTGTGTGTATGTTGGGGAGTGTGTGTGTTGGGGAGTGTGTTCGTGTGATGGGGAGTGTGTGTGTGTTGGGGAGTGTGTGTGTTGGGGAGTGTGTTTGTGTGCTGGGGTGTGTGTGTGCGTTGGGGAGTGTGTGTGTTGGGGGGTGTGTTTGTGTGTTGGGGAGTGTGTGTGTTGGGGAGTGTGTGTGTGTTGGGGAGTGTGTTTGTGTGTTGGGGAGTGTGTGTGTGTTGGGGAGTGTGTGTGTTGGGGGGTGTGTTTGTGTGTTGGGGAGTGTGTGTGTTGGGGACTGTGTTTGTGTGTTGGGGAGTGTGTGTGTGTTGGGGAATGTGTGTGTTGGGGAGTGTGTTTGTGTGTTGGGGAGTGTGTGTGTGTTGTGGGGTGTGTTTGTGTGTTGGGGAGTGTGTTTGTGTGCTGGGGAGTGTGTGTGTGTTGGGGAGTGTGTGTGTTGGAGTGTGTGTTTGTGTGTTGGGGAGTGTGTGTGTTGGGGACTGTGTTTGTGTGTTGGGGAGTGTGTGTGTGTTGGGGAATGTGTGTGTTGGGGGGTGTGTTTGTGTGTTGGGGAGTGTGTGTGTTGGGGTCTGTGTTTGTGTGTTGGGGTGTGTGTGTGTATGTTGGGGAGTGTGTGTGTTGGGGAGTGTGTTGGTGTGTTGGGGAGTGTGTGTGTGTTGGGGAGTGTGTGCGTGTGTTGGGGGGTGTGGGTGTGTGTGTTGGGGTGTGTGTGTGTGTGTGTGTTGGGGAGTGTGTGTGTTGGGGACTGTGTTTGTGTGCTGGGGAATGTGTGTGTGTTGGGGAGTGTGTGTGTTGGGGGGTGTGTTTGTGTGTTGGGGAGTGTGTGTGTTGGGGTCTGTTTTTGTGTGTTGGGGTGTGTGTGTGTATGTTGGGGAGTGTGTGTGTTGGGGAGTGTGTTTGTGTGTTGGGGAGTGTGTGTGTGTTGGGGAGTTTGTTTGTGTGTTGGGGAGTGTGTGTCTGTGTTGCGGGGTGTGTGTGTTGGGGAATGTGTTTGTGTGTGTTGGGGAATGTGTGTGTGTGTTGGGGGGTGTGTGTGTTGGGGGGTGTGTGTGTTGGTGAATGTGTGTGTGTTGTGGGGTGTGTGTGTGTTGAGGTGTGTGTGTATTGGGGAGTGTGTGTGTTGGGGTGTGTGTGTATGTTGGGGAGTGTGTGTGTTGGGGAGTGTGTTCGTGTGATGGGGAGTGTGTGTGTTGGGGAGTGTGTTTGTGTGTTGGGGAGTGTGTGTGTGTTGGGGAATGTGTGTGTTGGGGGGTGTGTTTGTGTGTTGGGGAGTGTGTGTGTGTTGGGGAGTGTGTTTGTGTGTTGGGGAGTGTGTGTGTGTGTTGGGGGGTGTGTGTGTTGGGGAATGTGTTTGTGTGTGTTGGGTAATGTGTGTGTGTGTTGGGGGTGTGTGTGTTGGGGTGTGTGTGTGTTGGGGAATGTGTGTGTGTTGTGGGGTGTGTGTGTGTTGAGGTGTGTGTGTATTGGGGAGTGTGTGTGTTGGGGTTTGTGTGTATGTTGGGGAGTGTGTGTGTTGGGGAGTGTGTTCGTGTGATGGGGAGTGTGTGTGTGTTGGGGAGTGTGTGTGTTGGGGAGTGTGTTTGTGTGCTGGGGTGTGTGTGTGCGTTGGAGAGTGTGTGTGTTGGGGGGTGTGTTTGTGTGTTGGGGAGTGTGTGTGTTGGGGACTGTGTTTGTGTGTTGGGGAGTGTGTGTGTGTTGGGGAATGTGTGTGTTGGGGGGGGTGTTTGTGTGTTGGGGAGTGTGTGTGTTGGGGGGTGTGTTTGTGTGTTGGGGAGTGTGTGTGTTGGGGACTGTGTTTGTGTGTTGGGGAGTGTGTGTGTGTTGGGGAATGTGTGTGTTGGGGAGTGTGTTTGTGTGTTGGGGAGTGCGTGTGTGTTGGGGGGTGTGTTTGTGTGTTGGGGAGTGTGTTTGTGTGCTGGGGAGTGTGTGTGTGTTGGGGAGTGTGTGTGTTGGAGTGTGTGTTTGTGTGTTGGGGAGTGTGTGTGTTGGGGAGTGTGTTTGTGTGTTGGGGAGTGTGTGTGTGTTGGGGAATGTGTGTGTTGGGGGTGTGTTTGTGTGTTGGGGAGTGTGTGTGTTGGGGTCTGTGTTTGTGTGTTGTGGTGTGTGTGTGTATGTTGGGGAGTGTGTGTGTTGGGGAGTGTGTTTGTGTGTTGGGGAGTGTGTTTGTGTGCTGGGGAGTGTGTGTGTGTTGGGGAGTGTGTGTGTTGGAGTGTGTGTTTGTGTATTGGGGAGTGTGTGTGTGTTGGGGACTGTGTTTGTGTGTTGGGGAGTGTGTGTGTGTTGGGGAATGTGTGTGTTGGGGGGTGTGTTTGTGTGTTGGGGAGTGTGTGTGTTGGGGTCTGTGTTTGTGTGTTGGGGTGTGTGTGTGTATGTTGGGGAGTGTGTGTGTTGGGGAGTGTGTTTGTGTGTTGGGGAGTGTGTGTGTGTTGGGGAGTGTGTGCGTGTGTTGGGGGGTGTGGGTGTGTGTGTTGGGGTGTGTGTGTGTGTTGGGGAGTGTGTGTGTTGGGGACTGTGTTTGTGTGCTGGGGAATGTGTGTGTGTTGGGGAGTGTGTGTGTTGGGGTGTGTGTTTGTGTGTTGGGGAGTGTGTGTGTTGGGGTCTGTGTTTGTGTGTTGGGGTGTGTGTGTGTATGTTGGGGAGTGTGTGTGTTGGGAGTGTGTTTGTGTGTTGGGGAGTGTGTGTGTGTTGGGGAATGTGTTTGTGTGTTGGGGAATGTGTGTGTGTGTTGGGGTGTGTGTGTGTTGGGGAGTGTGTGTGTACGTTGGGGAGTGTGTGTGTTGGGGACTGTGTTTGTGTGTTGGGGAGTGTGTATGTGTTGGGGAGTGTGTGTGTTGGTGTGTGTGTGTGTTGGGGAGTGTATGTGTTGGGGAGTGTGTGTGTTGGGGAGTGTGTTTGTGGGTTGGGGGGTGTGTTTGTGTGTTGGGGAGTGTGTGTGTTGGGGGGTGTGTTTGAGTGTTGGGGAGTGTGTGTTTTGGGGAGTGTGTTTGTGTGTTGGGGAGTGTGTGTGTGTGTTGGGGAGTGTATGTGTGTTGGGGAATGTGTTTGTGTGTTGGGGAATGTGTGTGTGTGTTGGGGTGTGTGTGTGTTGGAGTGTGTGTGTGTTGGGGAGTGTGTGTGTGTTGGAGAGTGTGTCTGTTGGGGTGTGTGTGTGTGTGTTGGGGGGTGTGGGTGTGTGTTGCGGAGTGTGTGTGTTGGGGTGTGTGTGTGTGTTGGGGGGTGTGGGTGTGTGTGTTTGGGGGTGTGGGTGTGTGTTTTGGGGAGTGTGTGTGTTGGGGTGTGTGTGTGTTGGGGAATGTGTGTGTGTGTTGGGGGGTGTGGGCGTGTGTGTTGGAGAGTGTGTGTGTTGGGGTGTGTGTGTGTGTTGGGGGGTGTGGGTGTGTGTGTTGGGGAGTGTGTGTGTTGGGGTGTGTGTGTGTGTGTGTTGGGGGGTGTGGGTGTGTGCGTTGTGAGTGTGTGTGTTGTGGGGTGTGTTTGTGTGTTGGGGAGTGTGTGTGTTGGGGACTGTGTTTGTGTGTTGGGGAGTGTGTGTGTGTTGGGGAGTGTGTTTGTGTGTTGGGGAGTGTGTGTGTGTTGGGGAGTGTGTGTGTTGCGGAGTGTGTGTGTTGTGGGGTGTATTTGTGTGTTGGGGAGTGTGGGTGTTGGGGACTGTGTTTGTGTGTTGGGGAGTGTGTGTGTGTTGGGGAATGTGTGTGTTGGGGAATGTGTTTGTGTGTTGGGGAGTGTGTGTGTTTTGGGGAGTGCGTTTGTGTGTTGGCAACTGTGTGTGTGTGTTGGGGGGTGTGTGTGTTGGGGAATGTGTGTGTGTGTGTTCGGGAATGTGTGTGTGTGTTGGGGGGTGTGTGTGTTGGTGTGTGTGTGTGTTGGGGAGTGTATGTGTTGGGGAGTGTGTGTGTTGGGGAGTGTGTTTGTGTATTGGGGGGTGTGTTTGTGTGTTGGGGAGTGTGTGTGTTGGGGACTGTGTTTGTGTGTTGGGGTGTGTGTGTGTGTTGGGGAGTGTGTTCGTGTGTTGTGGAGGGTGTGTGTGTTGGGGAGTGTGTGTGTTGGGGACTGTGTTTGTGTGCTGGGGAATGTGTGTGTGTTGGGGAGTGTGTGTGTTGGGGGGTGTGTTTGTGTGTTGGGGAGTGTGTGTGTTGGGGTCTGTGTTTGTGTGTTGGGGTGTGTGTGTGTATGTTGGGGAGTGTGTGTGTTGGGGAGTGTGTTTGTGTGTTGGGGAGTATGTGTGTGTTGGGGAGTGTGTTTGTGTGTTGGGGAGTGTGTGTGTGTGTGTTGGGGGGTGTGTGTGTTGGGGAATGTGTTTGTGTGTGTTGGGGAATGTGTGTGTGTGTTGGGGGGGGGTGTGTTGGGGGGTGTGTGTGTTGGGGAATGTGTGTGTGTTTTGGGGTGTGTGTGTGTTGAGGTGTGTGTGTATTGGGGAGTGTGTGTGTTGGGGTGTGTGAGTATGTTGGGGAGTGTGTGTGTTGGGGAGTGTGTTCATGTGATGGGGAGTGTGTGTGTGTTGGGGAGTGTGTGTGTTGGGGAGTGTGTTTGTGTGCTGGGGTGTGTGTGTGCGTTGGGGACTGTGTGTGTTGGGGGGTGTGTTTGTGTGTTGGGGAGTGTGTGTGTTGGTGTGTGTGTGTGTTGGGGAGTGTATGTGTTGGGGAGTGTGTGTGTGTTGGGGAGTGTGTTTGTGTGTTGGGGAGTGTGTGTGTTGGGGACTGTGTTTGTGTGTTGGGGAGTGTGTGTGTGTTGGGGAGTGTGTTTGTGTGTTGGGGAGTGTGTGTGTGTGTTGGGGAGTGTGTGTGTTGGGGGGTGTGTTTGTGTGTTGGGGAGTGTGTGTGTTGGGGACTGTGTTTGTGTGTTGGGGAGTGTGTGTGTGTTGGGGAATGTGTGTGTTGGGGAGTGTGTTTGTGTGTTGGGGAGTGCGTGTGTGTTGGGGGGTGTGTTTGTGTGTTGGGGAGTGTGTTTGTGTGCTGGGGAGTGTGTGTGTGTTGGGGAGTGTGTGTGTGGGAGTGTGTGTGTTGGGGACTGTGTTTGTGTGTTGGGGAGTGTGTGTGTGTTGGGGAATGTGTGTGTTGGGGGGTGTGTTTGTGTGTTGGGGAGTGTGTGTGTTGGGGTCTGTGTTTGTGTGTTGGGGTGTGTGTGTGTATGTTGGGGAGTGTGTGTGTTGGGGGGTGTGTTTGTGTGTTGGGGAGTGTGTTTGTGTGCTGGGGAGTGTGTGTGTGTTGGGGAGTGTGTGTGTTGGAGTGTGTGTTTGTGTATTAGAACATAGAACATAGAACAGTACAGCACAGAACAGGCCCTTCAGCCCACAATGTTGTGCCGACCATTGATCCTCATGGATGCACCCTCAAATTTCTGTGACCATATGCATGTCCAGCAGTCTCTTAAATGACCCCAATGACCTTGCTTCCACAACTGCTGCTGGCAACGCATTCCATGCTCTCACAACTCTCTGCGTAAAGAACCTGCCTCTGACATCCCCTCTATACTTTCCACCAACCAGCTTAAAACTATGACCCCTCGTGCTAGCCATTTGTGTGTTTTGGGGAGTGTGTTTGTGTGTTGGGGAGTGTGTGTGTGTGTTGGGGAGTGTATGTGTGTTGGGGAATGTGTTTGTGTGTTGGGGAATGTGTGTGTGTGTTGGGGTGTGTGTGTGTTGGAGTGTGTGTGTGTTGGGGAGTGTGTGTGTGTTGGGGACTGTGTTTGTGTGTTGGGGAGTGTGTGTGTGTTGGGGAATGTGTGTGTTGGGGGGTGTGTTTGTGTGTTGGGGAGTGTGTGTGTTGGGGTCTGTGTTTGTGTGTTGGGGTGTGTGTGTGTATGTTGGGGAGTGTGTGTGTTGGGGAGTGTGTTTGTGTGTTGGGGAGTGTGTGTGTGTTGGGGAGTGTGTGCGTGTGTTGGGGGGTGTGGGTGTGTGTGTTGGGGTGTGTGTGTGTGTGTTGGGGAGTGTGTGTGTTGGGGACTGTGTTTGTGTGCTGGGGAATGTGTGTGTGTTGGGGAGTGTGTGTGTTGGGGGGTGTGTTTGTGTGTTGGGGAGTGTGTGTGTTGGGGTCTGTGTTTGTGTGTTGGGGTGTGTGTGTGTATGTTGGGGAGTGTGTGTGTTGGGAGTGTGTTTGTGTGTTGGGGAGTGTGTGTGTGTTGGGGAATGTGTTTGTGTGTTGGGGAATGTGTGTGTGTGTTGGGGTGTGTGTGTGTTGGGGAGTGTGTGTGTACGTTGGGGAGTGTGTGTGTTGGGGACTGTGTTTGTGTGTTGGGGAGTGTGTATGTGTTGGGGAGTGTGTGTGTTGGTGTGTGTGTGTGTTGGGGAGTGTATGTGTTGGGGAGTGTGTGTGTTGGGGAGTGTGTTTGTGGGTTGGGGGGTGTGTTTGTGTGTTGGGGAGTGTGTGTGTTGGGGGGTGTGTTTGTGTGTTGGGGAGTGTGTGTTTTGGGGAGTGTGTTTGTGTGTTGGGGAGTGTGTGTGTGTGTTGGGGAGTGTATGTGTGTTGGGGAATGTGTTTGTGTGTTGGGGAATGTGTGTGTGTGTTGGGGTGTGTGTGTGTTGGAGTGTGTGTGTGTTGGGGAGTGTGTGTGTGTTGGAGAGTGTGTCTGTTGGGGTGTGTGTGTGTGTGTTGGGGGGTGTGGGTGTGTGTTGGGGAGCGTGTGTGTTGGGGTGTGTGTGTGTGTTGGGGGGTGTGGGTGTGTGTGTTTGGGGGTGTGGGTGTGTGTTTTGGGGAGTGTGTGTGTTGGGGTGTGTGTGTGTTGGGGAATGTGTGTGTGTGTTGGGGGGTGTGGGTGTGTGTGTTGGAGAGTGTGTGTGTTGGGGTGTGTGTGTGTGTGTGTTGGGGGGTGTGGGTGTGTGTGTTGGGGAGTGAGTGTGTTGGGGTGTGTGTGTGTGTGTGTTGGGGGGTGTGGGTGTGTGCGTTGTGAGTGTGTGTGTTGTGGGGTGTGTTTGTGTGTTGGTGTGTGTGTGTGTTGGGGAGTGTATGTGTTGGGGAGTGTGTGTGTGTTGGGGAGTGTGTTTGTGTGTTGGGGAGTGTGTGTGTTGGGGACGGTGTTTGTGTGTTGGGGAGTGTGTGTGTGTTGGGGAGTGTGTTTGTGTGTTGGGGAGTGTGTGTGTGTTGGGGAGTGTGTGTGTTGGGGGGTGTGTTTGTGTGTTGGGGAGTGTGTGTGTTGGGGACTGTGTTTGTGTGTTGGGGAGTGTGTGTGTGTTGGGGAATGTGTGTGTTGGGGAGTGTGTTTGTGTGTTGGGGAGTGCGTGTGTGTTGGGGGGTGTGTTTGTGTGTTGGGGAGTGTGTTTGTGTGCTGGGGAGTGTGTGTGTGTTGGGGAGTGTGTGTGTTGGAGTGTGTGTTTGTGTGTTGGGGAGTGTGTGTGTTGGGGACTGTGTTTGTGTGTTGGGGTGTGTGTGTGTGTTGGGGAATGTGTGTGTTGGGGGGTGTGTTTGTGTGTTGGGGAGTGTGTGTGTTGGGGTCTGTGTTTGTGTGTTGGGGTGTGTGTGTGTATGTTGGGGAGTGTGTGTGTTGGGGTGTGTTTGTGTGTTGGGGAGTGTGTTTGTGTGCTGGGGAGTGTGTGTGTGTTGGGGAGTGTGTGTGTTGGAGTGTGTGTTTGTGTATTGGGGAGTGTGTGTGTGTTGGGGACTGTGTTTGTGTGTTGGGGAGTGTGTGTGTGTTGGGGAATGTGTGTGTTGGTGGGTGTGTTTGTGTGTTGGGGAGTGTGTGTGTTGGGGTCTGTGTTTGTGTGATGGGGTGTGTGTGTGTATGTTGGGGAGTGTGTGTGTTGGGGAGTGTGTTTGTGTGTTGGGGAGTGTGTGTGTGTTGGGGAGTGTGTGCGTGTGTTGGGGGGTGTGGGTGTGTGTGTTGGGGTGTGTGTGTGTGTGTGTTGGGGAGTGTGTGTGTTGGGGACTGTGTTTGTGTGCTGGGGAATGTGTGTGTGTTGGGGAGAGTGTGTGTTGGGGGGTGTGTTTGTGTGTTGGGGAGTGTGTGTGTTGGGGTCTGTGTTTGTGTGTTGGGGTGTGTGTGTGTATGTTGGGGAGTTTGTGTGTTGGGAGTGTGTTTGTGTGTTGGGGAGTGTGTGTGTGTTGGGGAATGTGTTTGTGTGTTGGGGAATGTGTGTGTGTGTGTTGGGGTGTGTGTGTGTTGGGGAGTGTGTGTGTACGTTGGGGAGTGTGTGTGTTGGGGACTGTGTTTGTGTGTTGGGGAGTGTGTATGTGTTGGGGAGTGTGTGTGTTGGTGTGTGTGTGTGTTGGGGAGTGTATGTGTTGGGGAGTGTGTGTGTTGGGGAGTGTGTTTGTGGGTTGGGGGGTGTGTTTGTGTGTTGGGGAGTGTGTGTGTTGGGGGGGTGTTTGTGTGTTGGGGAGTGTGTGTTTTGGGGAGTGTGTTTGTGTGTTGGGGAGTGTGTGTGTGTGTTGGGGAGTGTATGTGTGTTGGGGAATGTGTTTGTGTGTTGGGGAATGTGTGTGTGTGTTGGGGTGTGTGTGTGTTGGAGTGTGTGTGTGTTGGGGAGTGTGTGTGTGTTGGAGAGTGTGTCTGTTGGGGTGTGTGTGTGTGTGTTGGGGGGTGTGGGTGTGTGTTGGGGAGTGTGTGTGTTGGGGTGTGTGTATGTGTTGGGGGGTGTGGGTGTGTGTGTTTGGGGGTGTGGGTGTGTGTTTTGGGGAGTGTGTGTGTTGGGGTGTGTGTGTGTTGGGGAATGTGTGTGTGTGTTGGGGGTTGTGGGTGTGTGTGTTGGAGAGTGTGTGTGTTGGGGTGTGTGTGTGTGTGTGTTGGGGGGTGTGGGTGTGTGTGTTGGGGAGTGTGTGTGTTGGGGTGTGTGTGTGTGTGTGTTGGGGGGTGTGGGTGTGTGCGTTGTGAGTGTGTGTGTTGTGGGGTGTGTTTGTGTGTTGGGGAGTGTGTGTGTTGGGGACTGTGTTTGTGTGTTGGGGAGTGTGTGTGTGTTGGGGAGTGTGTTTGTGTGTTGGGGAGTGTGTGTGTGTTGGGGAGTGTGTGTGTTGCGGAGTGTGTGTGTTGTGGGGTGTATTTGTGTGTTGGGGAGTGTGTGTGTTGGGGACTGTGTTTGTGTGTTGGGGAGTGTGTGTGTGTTGGGGAATGTGTGTGTTGGGGAGTGTGTTTGTGTGTTGGGGAGTGTGTGTGTTTTGGGGAGTGCGTTTGTGTGTTGGCAAGTGTGTGTGTGTGTTGGGGGGTGTGTGTGTTGGGGAATGTGTGTGTGTGTGTTGGGGAATGTGTGTGTGTGTTGGGGGGTGTGTGTGTTGGTGTGTGTGTGTGTTGGGGAGTGTATGTGTTGGGGAGTGTGTGTGTTGGGGAGTGTGTTTGTGTGTTGGGGGGTGTGTTTGTGTGTTGGGGAGTGTGTGTGTTGGGGACTGTGTTTGTGTGTTGGGGTGTGTGTGTGTGTTGGGGAGTGTGTTCGTGTGTTGTGGAGTGTGTGTGTGTTGGGGAGTGTGTGTGTTGGGGACTGTGTTTGTGTGCTGGGGAATGTGTGTGTGTTGGGGAGTGTGTGTGTTGGGGGGTGTGTTTGTGTGTTGGGGAGTGTGTGTGTTGGGGTCTGTGTTTGTGTGTTGGGGTGTGTGTGTGTATGTTGGGGAGTGTGTGTGTTGGGGAGTGTGTTTGTGTGTTGGGGAGTATGTGTGTGTTGGGGAGTGTGTTTGTGTGTTGGGGAGTGTGTGTGTGTGTGTTGGGGG
Source organism: Stegostoma tigrinum (assembly GCF_030684315.1). Lineage (NCBI taxonomy): Eukaryota > Metazoa > Chordata > Chondrichthyes > Orectolobiformes > Stegostomatidae > Stegostoma > Stegostoma tigrinum. Next base: position 47,733,206 of record NC_081379.1, read on the forward strand.
GTGTGTGTGTTGGGGAATGTGTTTGTGTGTGTTGGGGAATGTGTGTGTGTGTTGGGGGGGGTGTGTGTTGGGGGGTGTGTGTGTTGGGGAATGTGTGTGTGTTTTGGGGTGTGTGTGTGTTGAGGTGTGTGTGTATTGGGGAGTGTGTGTGTTGGGGTGTGTTCGTGTGATGGGGAGTGTGTGTGTGTTGGGGAGTGTGTGTGTTGGGGAGTGTGTTTGTGTGCTGGGGTGTGTGTGTGCGTTGGGGACTGTGTGTGTTGGGGGGTGTGTTTGTGTGTTGGGGAGTGTGTGTGTTGGTGTGTGTGTGTGTTGGGGAGTGTATGTGTTGGGGAGTGTGTGTGTGTTGGGGAGTGTGTTTGTGTGTTGGGGAGTGTGTGTGTTGGGGACTGTGTTTGTGTGTTGGGGAGTGTGTGTGTGTTGGGGAGTGTGTTTGTGTGTTGGGGAGTGTGTGTGTGTTGGGGAGTGTGTGTGTTGGGGGGTGTGTTTGTGTGTTGGGGAGTGTGTGTGTTGGGGACTGTGTTTGTGTGTTGGGGAGTGTGTGTGTGTTGGGGAATGTGTGTGTTGGGGAGTGTGTTTGTGTGTTGGGGAGTGCGTGTGTGTTGGGGGGTGTGTTTGTGTGTTGGGGAGTGTGTTTGTGTGCTGGGGAGTGTGTGTGTGTTGGGGAGTGTGTGTGTTGGAGTGTGTGTTTGTGTGTTGGGGAGTGTGTGTGTTGGGGTCTGTGTTTGTGTGTTGGGGTGTGTGTGTGTATGTTGGGGAGTGTGTGTGTTGGGGGGTTTGTTTGTGTGTTGGGGAGTGTGTTTGTGTGCTGGGGAGTGTGTGTGTGTTGGGGAGTGTGTGTGTTGGAGTGTGTGTTTGTGTGTTGGGGAGTGTGTGTGTGTTGGGGACTGTGTTTGTGTGTTGGGGAGTGTGTGTGTGTTGGGGAATGTGTGTGTTGGGGGGTGTGTTTGTGTGTTGGGGAGTGTGTGTGTTGGGGTCTGTGTTTGTGTGTTGGGGTGTGTGTGTGTATGTTGGGGAGTGTGTGTGTTGGGGAGTGTGTTGGTGTGTTGGGGAGTGTGTGTGTGTTGGGGAGTGTGTGCGTGTGTTGGGGGGTGTGGGTGTGTGTGTTGGGGTGTGTGTGTGTGTGTTGGGGAGTGTGTGTGTTGGGGACTGTGTTTGTGTGCTGGGGAATGTGTGTGTGTTGGGGAGTGTGTGTGTTGGGGGGTGTGTTTGTGTGTTGGGGAGTGTGTGTGTTGGGGTCTGTGTTTGTGTGTTGGGGTGTGTGTGTGTATGTTGGGGAGTGTGTGTTGGGAGTGTGTTTGTGTGTTGGGGAGTGTGTGTGTGTTGGGGAATGTGTTTGTGTGTTGGGGAATGTGTGTGTGTGTTGGGGTGTGTGTGTGTTGGGGAGTGTGTGTGTACGTTGGGGAGTGTGTGTGTTGGGGACTGTGTTTGTGTGTTGGGGAGTGTGTATGTGTTGGGGAGTGTGTGTGTTGGTGTGTGTGTGTGTTGGGGAGTGTATGTGTTGGGGAGTGTGTGTGTTGGGGAGTGTGTTTGTGGGTTGGGGGGTGTGTTTGTGTGTTGGGGAGTGTGTGTGTTGGGGGGTGTGTTTGTGTGTTGGGGAGTGTGTGTTTTGGGGAGTGTGTTTGTGTGTTGGGGAGTGTGTGTGTGTGTTGGGGAGTGTATGTGTGTTGGGGAATGTGTTTGTGTGTTGGGGAATGTGTGTGTGTGTTGGGGTGTGTGTGTGTTGGAGTGTGTGTGTGTTGGGGAGTGTGTGTGTGTTGGAGAGTGTGTCTGTTGGGGTGTGTGTGTGTGTGTTGGGGGGTGTGGGTGTGTGTTGGGGAGCGTGTGTGTTGGGGTGTGTGTGTGTGTTGGGGGGTGTGGGTGTGTGTGTTTGGGGGTGTGGGTGTGTGTTTTGGGGAGTGTGTGTGTTGGGATGTGTGTGTGTTGGGGAATGTGTGTGTGTGTTGGGGGATGTGGGTGTGTGTGTTGGAGAGTGTGTGTGTTGGGGTGTGTGTGTGTGTTGGGGGGTGTGGGTGTGTGTGTTGGGGAGTGTGTGTGTTGGGGTGTGTGTGTGTGTGTGTTGGGGGGTGTGGGTGTGTGCGTTGTGAGTGTGTGTGTTGTGGGGTGTGTTTGTGTGTTGGGGAGTGTGTGTGTTGGGGACTGTGTTTGTGTGTTGGGGTGTGTGTGTGCGTTGGGGACTGTGTGTGTTGGGGGGTGTGTTTGTGTGTTGGGGAGTGTGTGTGTTGGGGTCTGTGTTTGTGTGTTGGGGTGTGTGTGTGTATGTTGGGGAGTGTGTGTGTTGGGGAGTGTGTTTGTGTGTTGGGGAGTGTGTGTGTGTTGGGGAGTGTGTGCGTGTGTTGGGGGGTGTGGGTGTGTGTGTTGGGGTGTGTGTGTGTGTTGGGGAGTGTGTGTGTTGGGGACTGTGTTTGTGTGCTGGGGAATGTGTGTGTGTTGGGGAGTGTGTGTGTTGGGGTGTGTGTTTGTGTGTTGGGGAGTGTGTGTGTTGGGGTCTGTGTTTGTGTGTTGGGGTGTGTGTGTGTATGTTGGGGAGTGTGTGTTGGGAGTGTGTTTGTGTGTTGGGGAGTGTGTGTGTGTTGGGGAATGTGTTTGTGTGTTGGGGAATGTGTGTGTGTGTTGGGGTGTGTGTGTGTTGGGGAGTGTGTGTGTACGTTGGGGAGTGTGTGTGTTGGGGACTGTGTTTGTGTGTTGGGGAGTGTGTATGTGTTGGGGAGTGTGTGTGTTGGTGTGTGTGTGTGTTGGGGAGTGTATGTGTTGGGGAGTGTGTGTGTTGGGGAGTGTGTTTGTGGGTTGGGGGGTGTGTTTGTGTGTTGGGGAGTGTGTGTGTTGGGGGGTGTGTTTGTGTGTTGGGGAGTGTGTGTTTTGGGGAGTGTGTTTGTGTGTTGGGGAGTGTGTGTGTGTGTTGGGGAGTGTATGTGTGTTGGGGAATGTGTTTGTGTGTTGGGGAATGTGTGTGTGTGTTGGGGTGTGTGTGTGTTGGAGTGTGTGTGTGTTGGGGAGTGTGTGTGTGTTGGAGAGTGTGTCTGTTGGGGTGTGTGTGTGTGTGTTGGGGGGTGTGGGTGTGTGTTGGGGAGTGTGTGTGTTGGGGTGTGTGTGTGTGTTGGGGGGTGTGGGTGTGTGTGTTTGGGGGTGTGGGTGTGTGTTTTGGGGAGTGTGTGTGTTGGGGTGTGTGTGTGTTGGGGAATGTGTGTGTGTGTTGGGGGGTGTGGGTGTGTGTGTTGGAGAGTGTGTGTGTTGGGGTGTGTGTGTGTGTTGGGGGGTGTGGGTGTGTGTGTTGGGGAGTGTGTGTGTTGGGGTGTGTGTGTGTGTGTTGGGGGGGTGGGTGTGTGTGTTGTGAGTGTGTGTGTTGTGGGGTGTGTTTGTGTGTTGGGGAGTGTGTGTGTTGGGGACTGTGTTTGTGTGTTGGGGAGTGTGTGTGTGTTGGGGAGTGTGTTTGTGTGTTGGGGAGTGTGTGTGTGTTGGGGAGTGTGTGTGTTGGGGAGTGTGTGTGTTGTGGGGTGTATTTGTGTGTTGGGGAGTGTGTGTGTGTTGGGGAATGTGTGTGTTGGGGAGTGTGTTTGTGTGTTGGGGAGTGTGTGTGTTTTGGGGAGTGCGTTTGTGTGTTGGCAAGTGTGTGTGTGTGTTGGGGGGTGTGTGTGTTGGGGAATGTGTGTGTGTGTGTTGGGGAATGTGTGTGTGTGTTGGGGGGTGTGTGTGTTGGTGTGTGTGTGTGTTGGGGAGTGTATGTGTTGGGGAGTGTGTGTGTTGGGGAGTGTGTTTGTGTGTTGGGGGGTGTGTTTGTGTGTTGGGGAGTGTGTGTGTTGGTGTGTGTGTGTGTTGGGGAGTGTATGTGTTGGGGAGTGTGTGTGTGTTGGGGAGTGTGTTTGTGTGTTGGGGAGTGTGTGTGTTGGGGACTGTGTTTGTGTGTTGGGGTGTGTGTGTGTGTTGGGGAGTGTGTTTGTGTGTTGGGGAGTGTCTGTGTGTTGGGGAGTGTGTGTGTTGGGGGGTGTGTTTGTGTGTTGGGGAGTGTGTGTGTTGGGGACTGTGTTTGTGTGTTGGGGAGTGTGTGTGTGTTGGGGAATGTGTGTGTTGGGGAGTGTGTTTGTGTGTTGGGGAGTGCGTGTGTGTTGGGGGGTGTGTTTGTGTGTTGGGGAGTGTGTTTGTGTGCTGGGGAGTGTGTGTGTGTTGGGGAGTGTGTGTGTTGGAGTGTGTGTTTGTGTGTTGGGGAGTGTGTGTGTTGGGGAGTGTGTTTGTGTGTTGGGGAGTGTGTGTGTGTTGGGGAATGTGTGTGTTGGGGGGTGTGTTTGTGTGTTGGGGCGTGTGTGTGTTGGGGTCTGTGTTTGTGTGTTGGGGTGTGTGTGTGTATGTTGGGGAGTGTGTGTGTTGGGGGGTGTGTTTGTGTGTTGGGGAGTGTGTTTGTGTGCTGGGGAGTGTGTGTGTGTTGGGGAGTGTGTGTGTTGGAGTGTGTGTTTGTGTGTTGGGGAGTGTGTGTGTGTTGGGGACTGTGTTTGTGTGTTGGGGAGTGTGTGTGTGTTGGGGAATGTGTGTGTTGGGGGGTGTGTTTGTGTGTTGGGGAGTGTGTGTGTTGGGGTCTGTGTTTGTGTGTTGGGGTGTGTGTGTGTATGTTGGGGAGTGTGTGTGTTGGGGAGTGTGTTGGTGTGTTGGGGAGTGTGTGTGTGTTGGGGAGTGTGTGCGTGTGTTGGGGGGTGTGGGTGTGTGTGTTGGGGTGTGTGTGTGTGTGTTGGGGAGTGTGTGTGTTGGGGACTGTGTTTGTGTGCTGGGGAATGTGTGTGTGTTGGGGAGTGTGTGTGTTGGGGGGTGTGTTTGTGTGTTGGGGAGTGTGTGTGTTGGGGTCTGTGTTTGTGTGTTGGGGTGTGTGTGTGTATGTTGGGGAGTGTGTGTTGGGAGTGTGTTTGTGTGTTGGGGAGTGTGTGTGTGTTGGGGAATGTGTTTGTGTGTTGGGGAATGTGTGTGTGTGTTGGGGTGTGTGTGTGTTGGGGAGTGTGTGTGTACGTTGGGGAGTGTGTGTGTTGGGGACTGTGTTTGTGTGTTGGGGAGTGTGTATGTGTTGGGGAGTGTGTGTGTTGGTGTGTGTGTGTGTTGGGGAGTGTATGTGTTGGGGAGTGTGTGTGTTGGGGAGTGTGTTTGTGGGTTGGGGGGTGTGTTTGTGTGTTGGGGAGTGTGTGTGTTGGGGGGTGTGTTTGTGTGTTGGGGAGTGTGTGTTTTGGGGAGTGTGTTTGTGTGTTGGGGAGTGTGTGTGTGTGTTGGGGAGTGTATGTGTGTTGGGGAATGTGTTTGTGTGTTGGGGAATGTGTGTGTGTGTTGGGGTGTGTGTGTGTTGGAGTGTGTGTGTGTTGGGAAGTGTGTGTGTGTTGGAGAGTGTGTCTGTTGGGGTGTGTGTGTGTGTGTTGGGGGGTGTGGGTGTGTGTTGGGGAGCGTGTGTGTTGGGGTGTGTGTGTGTGTTGGGGGGTGTGGGTGTGTGTGTTTGGGGGTGTGGGTGTGTGTTTTGGGGAGTGTGTGTGTTGGGATGTGTGTGTGTTGGGGAATGTGTGTGTGTGTTGGGGGATGTGGGTGTGTGTGTTGGGGTGTGTGTGTGTGTTGGGGTGTGTGTGTGTGTTGGGGGGTGTGGGTGTGTGTGTTGGGGAGTGTGTGTGTTGGGGTGTGTGTGTGTGTGTGTTGGGGGGTGTGGGTGTGTGCGTTGTGAGTGTGTGTGTTGTGGGGTGTGTTTGTGTGTTGGGGAGTGTGTGTGTTGGGGACTGTGTTTGTGTGTTGGGGTGTGTGTGTGCGTTGGGGACTGTGTGTGTTGGGGGGGGTGTTTGTGTGTTGGGGAGTGTGTGTGTTGGGGTCTGTGTTTGTGTGTTGGGGTGTGTGTGTGTATGTTGGGGAGTGTGTGTGTTGGGGGGTGTGTTTGTGTGTTGGGGAGTGTGTTTGTGTGCTGGGGAGTGTGTGTGTGTTGGGGAGTGTGTGTGTTGGAGTGTGTGTTTGTGTGTTGCGGAGTGTGTGTGTGTTGGGGACTGTGTTTGTGTGTTGGGGAGTGTGTGTGTGTTGGGGAATGTGTGTGTTGGGGGGTGTGTTTGTGTGTTGGGGAGTGTGTGTGTTGGGGTCTGTGTGTGTGTGTTGGAGTGTGTGTGTGTTGGGGAGTGTGTGTGTGTTGGAGAGTGTGTCTGTTGGGGTGTGTGTGTGTGTGTTGGGGGGTGTGGGTGTGTGTTGGGGAGTGTGTGTGTTGGGGTGTGTGTGTGTGTTGGGGGGTGTGGGTGTGTGCGTTTGGGGGTGTGGGTGTGTGTTTTGGGGAGTGTGTGTGTTGGGGTGTGTGTGTGTTGGGGAATGTGTGTGTGTTGGGGGGTGTGGGTGTGTGTGTTGGAGAGTGTGTGTGTTGGGGTGTGTGTGTGTGTTGGGGGGTGTGGGTGTGTGTGTTGGGGAGTGTGTGTGTTGGGGTGTGTGTGTGTGTGTGTTGGGGGGGTGGGTGTGTGTGTTGTGAGTGTGTGTGTTGTGGGGTGTGTTTGTGTGTTGGGGAGTGTGTGTGTTGGGGACTGTGTTTGTGTGTTGGGGAGTGTGTGTGTGTTGGGGAGTGTGTTTGTGTGTTGGGGAGTGTGTGTGTGTTGGGGAGTGTGTGTGTTGGGGAGTGTGTGTGTTGTGGGGTGTATTTGTGTGTTGGGGAGTGTGTGTGTTGGGGACTGTGTTTGTGTGTTGGGGAGTGTGTGTGTGTTGGGGAATGTGTGTGTTGGGGAGTGTGTTTGTGTGTTGGGGAGTGTGTGTGTTTTGGGGAGTGCGTTTGTGTGTTGGCAAGTGTGTGTGTGTGTTGGGGGGTGTGTGTGTTGGGGAATGTGTGTGTGTGTGTTGGGGAATGTGTGTGTGTGTTGGGGGGTGTGTGTGTTGGTGTGTGTGTGTGTTGGGGAGTGTATGTGTTGGGGAGTGTGTGTGTTGGGGAGTGTGTTTGTGTGTTGGGGGGTGTGTTTGTGTGTTGGGGAGTGTGTGTGTTGGGGACTGTGTTTGTGTGTTGGGGTGTGTGTGTGTGTTGGGGAGTGTGTTCGTGTGTTGGGGAGTGTGTGTGTGTTGGGGAGTGTGTTTGTGTGTTGGGGAGTGTGTGTGTGAGTTGGGGGGTGTGTGTGTTGGGGAATGTGTTTGTGTGTGTTGGGGAATGTGTTTGTGTGTTGGGGAATGTGTGTGTGTGTTGGGGTGTGTGTGTGTTGGAGTGTGTGTGTGTTGGGGAGTGTGTGTGTGTTGGAGAGTGTGTCTGTTGGGGTGTGTGTGTGTGTGTTGGGGGGTGTGGGTGTGTGTTGGGGAGCGTGTGTGTTGGGGTGTGTGTGTGTGTTGGGGGGTGTGGGTGTGTGTGTTTGGGGGTGTGGGTGTGTGTTTTGGGGAGTGTGTGTGTTGGGATGTGTGTGTGTTGGGGAATGTGTGTGTGTGTTGGGGGATGTGGGTGTGTGTGTTGGAGAGTGTGTGTGTTGGGGTGTGTGTGTGTGTTGGGGGGTGTGGGTGTGTGTGTTGGGGAGTGTGTGTGTTGGGGTGTGTGTGTGTGTGTGTTGGGGGGTGTGGGTGTGTGCGTTGTGAGTGTGTGTGTTGTGGGGTGTGTTTGTGTGTTGGGGAGTGTGTGTGTTGGGGACTGTGTTTGTGTGTTGGGGTGTGTGTGTGCGTTGGGGACTGTGTGTGTTGGGGGGTGTGTTTGTGTGTTGGGGAGTGTGTGTGTTGGGGTCTGTGTTTGTGTGTTGGGGTGTGTGTGTGTATGTTGGGGAGTGTGTGTGTTGGGGGGTGTGTTTGTGTGTTGGGGAGTGTGTTTGTGTGCTGGGGAGTGTGTGTGTGTTGGGGAGTGTGTGTGTTGGAGTGTGTGTTTGTGTGTTGGGGAGTGTGTGTGTGTTGGGGACTGTGTTTGTGTGTTGGGGAGTGTGTGTGTGTTGGGGAATGTGTGTGTTGGGGGGTGTGTTTGTGTGTTGGGGAGTGTGTGTGTTGGGGTCTGTGTTTGTGTGTTGGGGTGTGTGTGTGTATGTTGGGGAGTGTGTGTGTTGGGGAGTGTGTTTGTGTGTTGGGGAGTTTATGTGTGTTGGGGAGTGTGTGCGTGTGTTGGGGGGTGTGGGTGTGTGTGTTGGGGTGTGTGTGTGTGTGTGTGTTGGGGAGTGTGTGTGTTGGGGACTGTGTTTGTGTGCTGGGGAATGTGTGTGTGTTGGGGAGTGTGTGTGTTGGGGGGTGTGTTTGTGTGTTGGGGAGTGTGTGTGTTGGGGTCTGTGTTTGTGTGTTGGGGTGTGTGTGTGTATGTTGGGGAGTGTGTGTTGGGAGTGTGTTTGTGTGTTGGGGAGTGTGTGTGTGTTGGGGAATGTGTTTGTGTGTTGGGGAATGTGTGTGTGTGTTGGGGTGTGTGTGTGTTGGGGAGTGTGTGTGTACGTTGGGGAGTGTGTGTGTTGGGGACTGTGTTTGTGTGTTGGGGAGTGTGTATGTGTTGGGGAGTGTGTGTGTTGGTGTGTGTGTGTGTTGGGGAGTGTATGTGTTGGGGAGTGTGTGTGTTGGGGAGTGTGTTTGTGGGTTGGGGGGTGTGTTTGTGTGTTGGGGAGTGTGTGTGTTGGGGGGTGTGTTTGTGTGTTGGGGAGTGTGTGTTTTGGGGAGTGTGTTTGTGTGTTGGGGAGTGTGTGTGTGTGTTGGGGAGTGTATGTGTGTTGGGGAATGTGTTTGTGTGTTGGGGAATGTGTGTGTGTGTTGGGGTGTGTGTGTGTTGGAGTGTGTGTGTGTTGGGAAGTGTGTGTGTGTTGGAGAGTGTGTCTGTTGGGGTGTGTGTGTGTGTGTTGGGGGGTGTGGGTGTGTGTTGGGGAGTGTGTGTGTTGGGGTGTGTGTGTGTGTTGGGGGGTGTGGGTGTGTGTGTTTGGGGGTGTGGGTGTGTGTTTTGGGGAGTGTGTGTGTTGGGGTGTGTGTGTGTTGGGGAATGTGTGTGTGTGTTGGGGGGTGTGGGTGTGTGTGTTGGAGAGTGTGTGTGTTGGGGTGTGTGTGTGTGTTGGGGGGTGTGGGTGTGTGTGTTGGGGAGTGTGTGTGTTGGGGTGTGTGTGTGTGTGTTGGGGGGGTGGGTGTGTGTGTTGTGAGTGTGTGTGTTGTGGGGTGTGTTTGTGTGTTGGGGAGTGTGTGTGTTGGGGACTGTGTTTGTGTGTTGGGGAGTGTGTGTGTGTTGGGGAGTGTGTTTGTGTGTTGGGGAGTGTGTGTGTGTTGGGGAGTGTGTGTGTTGGGGAGTGTGTGTGTTGTGGGGTGTATTTGTGTGTTGGGGAGTGTGTGTGTTGGGGACTGTGTTTGTGTGTTGGGGAGTGTGTGTGTGTTGGGGAATGTGTGTGTTGGGGAGTGTGTTTGTGTGTTGGGGAGTGTGTGTGTTTTGGGGAGTGCGTTTGTGTGTTGGCAAGTGTGTGTGTGTGTTGGGGGGTGTGTGTGTTGGGGAATGTGTGTGTGTGTGTTGGGGAATGTGTGTGTGTGTTGGGGGGTGTGTGTGTTGGTGTGTGTGTGTGTTGGGGAGTGTATGTGTTGGGGAGTGTGTGTGTTGGGGAGTGTGTTTGTGTGTTGGGGGGTGTGTTTGTGTGTTGGGGAGTGTGTGTGTTGGGGACTGTGTTTGTGTGTTGGGGTGTGTGTGTGTGTTGGGGAGTGTGTTCGTGTGTTGGGGAGTGTGTGTGTGTTGGGGAGTGTGTGTGTTGGGGACTGTGTTTGTGTGCTGGGGAATGTGTGTGTGTTGGGGAGTGTGTGTGTTGGGGGGTGTGTTTGTGTGTTGGGGAGTGTGTGTGTTGGGGTCTGTGTTTGTGTGTTGGGGTGTGTGTGTGTATGTTGGGGAGTGTGTGTGTTGGGGAGTGTGTTTGTGTGTTGGGGAGTATGTGTGTGTTGGGGAGTGTGTTTGTGTGTTGGGGAGTGTGTGTGTGTGTTGGGGGTGTGTGTGTTGGGGAATGTGTTTGTGTGTGTTGGGGAATGTGTGTGTGTGTTGGGGGGGGTGTGTGTTGGGGGGTGTGTGTGTTGGGGAATGAGTGTGTGTTTTGGGGTGTGTGTGTGTTGAGGTGTGTGTGTATTGGGGAGTGTGTGTGTTGGGGTGTGTGAGTATGTTGGGGAGTGTGTGTGTTGGGGAGTGTGTTCGTGTGATGGGGAGTGTGTGTGTGTTGGGGAGTGTGTGTGTTGGGGAGTGTGTTTGTGTGCTGGGGTGTGTGTGTGCGTTGGGGACTGTGTGTGTTGGGGGGTGTGTTTGTGTGTTGGGGAGTGTGTGTGTTGGTGTGTGTGTGTGTTGGGGAGTGTATGTGTTGGGGAGTGTGTGTGTTGGGGAGTGTGTTTGTGGGTTGGGGGGTGTGTTTGTGTGTTGGGGAGTGTGTGTGTTGGGGGGTGTGTTTGTGTGTTGGGGAGTGTGTGTTTTGGGGAGTGTGTTTGTGTGTTGGGGAGTGTGTGTGTGTGTTGGGGAGTGTATGTGTGTTGGGGAATGTGTTTGTGTGTTGGGGAATGTGTGTGTGTGTTGGGGTGTGTGTGTGTTGGGGTGTGTGTGTTGGGGAGTGTGTGTGTACGTTGGGGAGTGTGTGTGTTGGGGACTGTGTTTGTGTGTTGGGGAGTGTGTGTGTGTGTTGGGGAGTGTGTGTGTTGGAGTGTGTGTGTGTTGGGGAGTGTGTGTGTGTTGGAGAGTGTGTCTGTTGGGGTGTGTGTGTGTGTGTTGGGGGGTGTGGGTGTGTGTTGGGGAGTGTGTGTGTTGGGGTGTGTGTGTGTGTTGGGGGGTGTGGATGTGTGTGTTTGGGGGTGTGGGTGTGTGTTTTGGGGAGTGTGTGTGTTGGGGTGTGTGTGTGTTGGGGAATGTGTGTGTGTGTTGGGGGGTGTGGGTGTGTGTGTTGGAGAGTGTGTGTGTTGGGGTGTGTGTGTGTGTGTTGGGGGGTGTGGGTGTGTGTGTTGGGGAGTGTGTGTGTTGGGGTGTGTGTGTGTGTGTTGGGGGGTGTGGGTGTGTGCGTTGTGAGTGTGTGTGTTGTGGGGTGTGTTTGTGTGTTGGGGAGTGTGTGTGTTGGGGACTGTGTTTGTGTGTTGGGGAGTGTGTGTGTGTTGGGGAGTGTGTTTGTGTGTTGGGGAGTGTTTGTGTGTTGGGGAGTGTGTGTGTTGGGGAGTGTGTTTGTGTGCTGGGGAGTGTGTGTGTGTTGGGGAGTGTGTGTGTTGGGGGGTGTATTTGTGTGTTGGGGAGTGTGTGTGTTGGGGACTGTGTTTGTGTGTTGGGGAGTGTGTGTGTGTTGGGGAGTGCGTTTGTGTGTTGGGAAGTGTGTGTGTGTGTGTGTTGGGGGGTGTGTGTGTTGGGGAATGTGTGTGTGTGTGTTGGGGAATGTGTGTGTGTGTTGGGGGGTGTGCGTGTTGGTGTGTGTGTGTGTTGGGGAGTGTATGTGTTGGGGAGTGTGTGTGTTGGGGAGTGTGTTTGTGTGTTGGGGGGTGTGTTTGTGTGTTGGGGAGTGTGTGTGTTGGGGAGTGTGTTTGTGTGTTGGGGAGTGTGTGTGTGTTGGGGAGTGTGTTTGTGTGTTGGGGAGTGTGTGTGTGTGTGTTGTGGGGTGTGTGTGTTGGGGAATGTGTTTGTGTGTGTTGGGGAATGTGTGTGTGTGTTGGGGGGTGTGTGTGTTGGGGGGTGTGTGTGTTGGGGAATGTGTGTGTGTTGTGGGGTGTGTGTGTGTTGAGGTGTGTGTGTATTGGGGAGTGTGTGTGTTGGGGTGTGTGTGTATGTTGGGGAGTGTGTGTGTTGGGGAGTGTGTTCGTGTGATGGGGAGTGTGTGTGTGTTGGGGAGTGTGTGTGTTGGGGAGTGTGTTTGTGTGCTGGGGTGTGTGTGTGCGTTGGGGACTGTGTGTGTTGGGGGGGGTGTTTGTGTGTTGGGGAGTGTGTGTGTTGGGTACTGTGTTTGTGTGTTGGGGAGTGTGCATGTGTTGGGGAGTGTGTTTGTGTGTTGGGGAGTTTGTGTGTTGGGATGTGTGTGTGTGTTGGGGGTGTGGGTGTCTGTGTTGGAGAGTGTGTGTGTTGGGGGTGTGTGTGTGTGTTGGGGGGTGTGGGTGTTTGTGTTTGGGTGTGTGTGTGTGTTGGGGGGTGTGGGTGTGTGTGTTGGGGGGTATGGGTGTATGTGTTGGGTAGTGTGTGTGTTGGAGAGTGTGTGTGTTGGGGTGTGTTGTGTGAATGTGTGTGTGTGTTGGGGAGTGTGTGTGTTCGGGAGTGTGTGTCTGTTGGGGAGTGTGTGTGTATTGGGGAGTGTGTGTGTTGGGGTGTGTGTGTGTTGGGGAATGTGTGTGTGTGTTGGGGGGTGTGTGTGTTGGGGGGTGTGTGTGTTGGGGAATGTGTGTGTGTTGTGGGGTGTGTGTGTGTTGAGGTGTGTGTGTATTGGGGAGTGTGTGTGTTGGGGTGTGTGTGTATGTTGGGGAGTGTGTGTGTTGTGGAGTGTGTTCGTGTGATGGGGAGTGTGTGTGTGTTGGGGAGTGTGTGTGTTGGGGAGTGTGTTTGTGTGCTGGGGTGTGTGTGTGCGTTGGGGACTGTGTGTGTTGGGGGGGGTGTTTGTGTGTTGGGGAGTGTGTGTGTTGGGTACTGTGTTTGCGTGTTGGGGAGTGTGAGTGTGTTGGGGAGTGTGTTTGTGTGTTGGGGAGTTTGTGTGTTGGGATGTGTGTGTGTGTTGGGGGTGTGGGTGTCTGTGTTGGAGAGTGTGTGTGTTGGGGGTGTGTGTGTGTGTTGGGGGGTGTGGGTGTTTGTGTTGGGGTGTGTGTGTGTGTGTTGGGGGGTGTGGGTGTGTGTGTTGGGGGGTATGGGTGTTTGTGTTGGGGAGTGTGTGTGTTGGAGAGTGTGTGTGTTGGGGTGTGTTGTGTGAATGTGTGTGTGTGTTGGGGAGTGTGTGTGTTCGGGAGTGTGTGTCTGTTCGGGAGTGTGTGTGTATTGGGGAGTGTGTGTGTTGGGGAATGTGTGTGTGTTGTGGGGTGTGTGTGTGTTGGGGTGTGTGTGTGTTGTGGAGTGTGTGTGTTCGGTTGTGTGTGTATGTTGGGGAGTCTGTGTGTTGGGGAGTGTGTTCGTGTGTTGGGGAGTGTGTGTGTGTTGGGGAGTGTGTGTGTTGGGGAGTGTGTTTGTGTGCTGGGGTGTGTGTGTGCGTTGGGGAGTGTGTGTGTTGGGGGGGGTGTTTGTGTGTTGGGGAGTGTGTGTGTTGGGGACTGTGTTTGTGTGTTGGGGAGTGTGTGTTTTGGGGACTGTGTTTGTGTGTTGGGGAGTGTGTGTGTGTGTTGCGGGGTATGTGTGTTGGGGAATGTGTTTGTGTGTTGGGGAATGTGTGTGTGTTTTGGGGAGTGTGTGTGTTGGGGTGTGTGTGTGTTGGGGAATGTGTGTGTGTGTTGGGGGGTGTGGGTGTGTGTGTTGGAGAGTGTGTGTGTTGGGGTGTGTGTGTGTGTTGGGGGGTGTGGGTGTGTGTGTTGGGGAGTGTGTGTGTTGGGGTGTGTGTGTGTGTGTTGGGGGGTGTGGGTGTGTGCGTTGTGAGTGTGTGTGTTGTGGGGTGTGTTTGTGTGTTGGGGAGTGTGTGTGTTGGGGACTGTGTTTGTGTGTTGGGGAGTGTGTGTGTGTTGGGGAGTGTGTTTGTGTGTTGGGGAGTGTGTGTGTGTTGGGGAGTGTGTGTGTTGGGGAGTGTGTTTGTGTGCTGGGGAGTGTGTGTGTGTTGGGGAGTGTGTGTGTTGGGGGGTGTATTTGTGTGTTGGGGAGTATGTGTGTTGGGGACTGTGTTTGTGTGTTGGGGAGTGTGTGTGTGTTGGGGAATGTGTGTGTTGGGGAGTGTGTTTGTGTGTTGGGGAGTGTGTGTGTGTTGGGGAGTGCGTTTGTGTTTTGGGAAGTGTGTGTGTGTGTGTTGGGGGGTGTGTGTGTTGGGGAATGTGTGTGTGTGTGTTGGGGAATGTGTGTGTGTGTTGGGGGGTGTGCGTGTTGGTGTGTGTGTGTGTTGGGGAGTGTATGTGTTGGGGAGTGTGTGTGTTGGGGAGTGTGTTTGTGTGTTGGGGGGTGTGTTTGTGTGTTGGGGAGTGTGTGTGTTGGGGACTGTGTTTGTGTGTTGGGGAGTGTGTGTGTGTTGGGGAGTGTGTTCGTGTGTTGGGGAGTGTGTGTGTGTTGGGGAGTGTGTGTGTTGGGGAGTGTGTTTGTGTGCTGGGGAATGTGTGTGTGTTGGGGAGTGTGTGTGTTGGGGGGTGTGTTTGTGTGTTGGGGAGTGTGTGTGTTGGGGTCTGTGTTTGTGTGTTGGGGTGTGTGTGTGTATGTTGGGGAGTGTGTGTGTTGGGGAGTGTGTTTGTGTGTTGGGGAGTGTGTGTGTGTTGGGGAGTGTGTTTGTGTGTTGGGGAGTGTGTGTGTGTGTGTTGTGGGGTGTGTGTGTTGGGGAATGTGTTTGTGTGTGTTGGGGAATGTGTGTGTGTGTTGGGGGGTGTGTGTGTTGGGGGGTGTGTGTGTTGGGGAATGTGTGTGTGTTGTGGGGTGTGTGTGTGTTGAGGTGTGTGTGTATTGGGGAGTGTGTGTGTTGGGGTGTGTGTGTATGTTGGGGAGTGTGTGTGTTGGGGAGTGTGTTCGTGTGATGGGGAGTGTGTGTGTGTTGGGGAGTGTGTGTGTTGGGGAGTGTGTTTGTGTGCTGGGGTGTGTGTGTGCGTTGGGGACTGTGTGTGTTGGGGGGGGTGTTTGTGTGTTGGGGAGTGTGTGTGTTGGGTACTGTGTTTGTGTGTTGGGGAGTGTGTGTGTGTTGGGGAGTGTGTTTGTGTGTTGGGGAGTTTGTGTGTTGGGATGTGTGTGTGTGTTGGGGGTGTGGGTGTCTGTGTTGGAGAGTGTGTGTGTTGGGGGTGTGTGTGTGTGTTGGGGGGTGTGGGTGTTTGTGTTGGGGTGTGTGTGTGTGTGTTGGGGGGTGTGGGTGTGTGTGTTGGGGGGTATGGGTGTATGTGTTGGGTAGTGTGTGTGTTGGAGAGTGTGTGTGTTGGGGTGTGTTGTGTGAATGTGTGTGTGTGTTGGGGAGTGTGTGTGTTCGGGAGTGTGTGTCTGTTGGGGAGTGTGTGTGTATTGGGGAGTGTGTGTGTTGGGGTGTGTGTGTGTTGGGGAATGTGTGTGTGTGTTGGGGGGTGTGTGTGTTGGGGGGTGTGTGTGTTGGGGAATGTGTGTGTGTTGTGGGGTGTGTGTGTGTTGAGGTGTGTGTGTATTGGGGAGTGTGTGTGTTGGGGTGTGTGTATGTTGGGGAGTGTGTGTGTTGGGGAGTGTGTTCGTGTGATGGGGAGTGTGTGTGTGTTGGGGAGTGTGTGTGTTGGGGAGTGTGTTTGTGTGCTGGGGTGTGTGTGTGCGTTGGGGACTGTGTGTGTTGGGGGGGTGTTTGTGTGTTGGGGAGTGTGTGTGTTGGGTACTGTGTTTGTGTGTTGGGGAGTGTGAGTGTGTTGGGGAGTGTGTTTGTGTGTTGGGGAGTTTGTGTGTTGGGATGTGTGTGTGTGTTGGGGGTGTGGGTGTCTGTGTTGGAGAGTGTGTGTGTTGGGGGTGTGTGTGTGTGTTGGGGGGTGTGGGTGTTTGTGTTGGGGTGTGTGTGTGTGTGTGTTGGGGGGTGTGGGTGTGTGTGTTGGGGGGTATGGGTGTATGTGTTGGGGAGTGTGTGTGTTGGAGAGTGTGTGTGTTGGGGAGTGTTGTGTGAATGTGTGTGTGTGTTGGGGAGTGTGTGTGTTCGGGAGTGTGTGTCTGTTCGGGAGTGTGTGTGTATTGGGGAGTGTGTGTGTTGGGGTGTGTGTGTGTTGGGGAATGTGTGTGTGTTGTGGGGTGTGTGTGTGTTGGGGTGTGTGTGTGTTGTGGAGTGTGTGTGTTCGGTTGTGTGTGTATGTTGGGGAGTCTGTGTGTTGGGGAGTGTGTTCGTGTGTTGGGGAGTGTGTGTGTGTTGGGGAGTGTGTGTGTTGGGGAGTGTGTTTGTGTGCTGGGGTGTGTGCGTGCGTTGGGGAGTGTGTGTGTTGGGGGGGGTGTTTGTGTGTTGGGGAGTGTGTGTGTTGGGGACTGTGTTTGTGTGTTGGGGAGTGTGTGTTTTGGGGACTGTGTTTGTGTGTTGGGGAGTGTGTGTGTGTGTTGCAGGGTATGTGTGTTGGGTAATGTGTTTGTGTGTTGGGGAATGTGTGTGTGTGTTGGGGTGTGTGTGTGTTGGGGTGTGTGTGTGTTGGGGAGTGTGTGTGTACGTTGGGGAGTGTGTGTGTTGGGGACTGTGTTTGTGTGTTGGGGAGTGTGTGTGTGTTGGGGAGTGTGTGTGTTGGGGAGTGTGTTTGTGTGCTGGGGTGTGTGTTTGTGTTGGGAATTGTGTGTGTTGGGGGGTGTGTTTGTGTGTTGGGGAGTGTGTGTGTTGGGAAGTGTGTGTGTGTGTTGGCGGGTGTGGGTGTCTGTGTTGGAGAGTGTGTGTGTTGGGGTGTGTGTGTGTGTGTTGGGGGGTGTGGGTGTGTGTGTTGGGGGGTGTGGGTGTGTGTTTTGGGGAGTGTGTGTGTTGGGGTGTGTGTGTGTTGGGGAATGTGTGTGTGTGTTGGAGAGTGTATGTGTTGGGATGTGTGTGTGTGTGTTGGGGGGTGTGGGTGTTTGTGTTGGAGAGTGTGTGTGTTGGGGTGTGTGTGTGTGTTGGGGGGTGTGGATGTGTGTGTTGTGGAGTGTGTGTGTTGGGGTGTGTGTGTGTGTGTGTGTGTGTTGGGGGGTGTGGGTTTGTGTGTGGGGGTGTGTGGGTGTGTGTGTTGGGGAGTGTGTGCGTTGGGGCGTGTTTGTGTTGGGGAATGTGTGTGTGTGTTGGGGAGTGTATGTGTTGGGATGTGTGTGTGTGTGTTGGGGGGTGTGGGTGTCTGTGTTGGAGAGTGTGTGTGTTGGGGTGTGTGTGTGTGTGAGTTGGGGGTTGTGGGTGTGTGTGTTGGGGAGTGTGTGTGTTGGTGTGTGTGTGTGTTAGGGAATGTGTGTGTGTGTTGGGGAGTGTGTGTGTTGGGGTGTGTTGTGTGAGTGTGTGTGTGTGTTGGGGAGTGTGTGTGTTGGGGAGTGTGTGTGTGTTGGGGAGTGTGTGTGTTGGGGTGTGTGTGTGTTGGGGAGTGTGTGTGTTGGGGAGTGTGTTTGTGTGCTGCGGTGTGTGTGTGTGTTGGGGGTGTGTGTATGTGTTGGGGAGTGTGTGTGTTGGGGAGTGTGTTTGTGTGTTGGGGAGTGTGTGTGTGTTGGGGAGTGTGTGTGTATGTTGGGGAGTGTGTGTGTTGGGGACTGTGTTTGTGTGTTGGGGAGTGTGTGTGTGTTGGGGAGTGTGTGTGTTGGGGAGTGTGTGTGTTGGGGAGTGTGTGTGTGTGTTGGGGAGTGTGTTTGTGTGTTAGGGAGTGTGTGTGATGTTGGGGTGTGTGTGCGTTGCGGAGTGTGTGTGTTGGGGAGTGTGTTTGTGTGTTGGGGAGTGTGTTTGTGTGTTGGGGAGTGTGTGTGTGTGTTGGGGAGTGTGGGTGTTTGTGTTGGAGAGTGTGTGTGTTGGGGTGTGTGTGTGTGTGGGGGGGTGTGGATGTGTGTGTTGTGGAGTGTGTGTGTTGGGGTGTGTGTGTGTGTGTGTGTGTGTGTGTGTGTGTTGGGGGGTGTGGGTTTGTGTGTGGGGGTGTGTGGGTGTGTGTGTTGGGGAGTGTGTGCGTTGGGGTGTGTTTGTGTTGGGGAATGTGTGTGTGTGTTGGGGAGTGTATGTGTTGGGATGTGTGTGTGTGTGTTGGGGGGTGTGGGTGTCTGTGTTGGAGAGTGTGTGTGTTGGGGTGTGTGTGTGTGTGAGTTGGGGGTTGTGGGTGTGTGTGTTGGGGAGTGTGTGTGTTGGTGTGTGTGTGTGTTAGGGAATGTGTGTGTGTGTTGAGGAGTGTGTGTGTTGGGGTGTGTTGTGTGAGTGTGTGTGTGTGTTGGGGAGTGTGTGTGTTGGGGAGAGTGTGTGTGTTGGGGAGTGTGTGTGTTGGGGTGTGTGTGTGTTGGGGAGTGTGTGTGTTGGGGAGTGTGTTTGTGTGCTGCGGTGTGTGTGTGTGTTGGGGAGTGTGTGTGTTGGGGGTGTGTGTATGTGTTGGGGAGTGTGTGTGTTGGGGAGTGTGTTTGTGTGTTGGGGAGTGTGTGTGTGTTGGGGAGTGTGTGTGTACGTTGGGGAGTGTGTGTGTTGGGGACTGTGTTTGTGTGTTGGGGAGTGTGTGTGTGTTGGGGAGTGTGTGTGTTGGGGAGTGTGTGTGTTGGGGAGTGTGTGTGTGTGTTGGGGAGTGTGTTTGTGTGTTAGGGAGTGTGTGTGATGTTGGGGTGTGTGTGCGTTGCGGAGTGTGTGTGTTGGGGAGTGTGTTTGTGTGTTGGGGAGTGTGTTTGTGTGTTGGGGAGTGTGTGTGTGTGTTGGGGAGTGTGGGTGTTTGTGTTGGAGAGTGTGTGTGTTGGGGTGTGTGTGTGTGTTGGGGGGTGTGGATGTGTGTGTTGTGGAGTGTGTGTGTTGGGGTGTGTGTGTGTGTGTGTGTGTGTGTTGGGGGGTGTGGGTTTGTGTGTGGGGGTGTGTGGGTGTGTGTGTTGGGGATTGTGTGCGTTGGGGTGTGTTTGTGTTGGGGAATGTGTGTGAGTGTTGGGGAGTGTATGTGTTGGGATGTGTGTGTGTGTGTTGGGGGGTGTGGGTGTCTGTGTTGGAGAGTGTGTGTGTTGGGGTGTGTGTGTGTGTGAGTTGGGGGTTGTGGGTGTGTGTGTGTTGGGGAGTGTGTGTGTTGGTGTGTGTGTGTGTTAGGGAATGTGTGTGTGTGTTGGGGAGTGTGTGTGTTGGGGTGTGTTGTGTGAGTGTGTGTGTGTGTTGGAGAGTGTGTGTGTTGGGGTGTGTGTGTGTGTTGGGGGGTGTGGATGTGTGTGTTGTGGAGTGTGTGTGTTGGGGTGTGTGTGTGTGTGTGTGTGTGTTGGGGGGTGTGGGTTTGTGTGTGGGGGTGTGTGGGTGTGTGTGTTGGGGAGTGTGTGCGTTGGGGTGTGTTTGTGTTGGGGAATGTGTGTGAGTGTTGGGGAGTGTATGTGTTGGGATGTGTGTGTGTGTGTTGGGGGGTGTGGGTGTCTGTGTTGGAGAGTGTGTGTGTTGGGGTGTGTGTGTGTGTGAGTTGGGGGTTGTGGGTGTGTGTGTTGGGGAGTGTGTGTGTTGGTGTGTGTGTGTGTTAGGGAATGTGTGTGTGTGTTGGGGAGTGTGTGTGTTGGGGTGTGTTGTGTGAGTGTGTGTGTGTGTTGGGGAGTGTGTGTGTTGGGGAGTGTGTGTGTGTTGGGGAGTGTGTGTGTTGGGGTGTGTGTGTGTTGGGGAGTGTGTGTGTTGGGGAGTGTGTTTGTGTGCTGCGGTGTGTGTGTGTGTTGGGGAGTGTGTGTGTTGGGGGTGTGTGTATGTGTTGGGGAGTGTGTGTGTTGGGGAGTGTGTTTGTGTGTTGGGGAGTGTGTGTGTGTTGGGGAGTGTGTGTGTACGTTGGGGAGTGTGTGTGTTGGGGACTGTGTTTGTGTGTTGGGGAGTGTGTGTGTGTTGGGGAGTGTGTGTGTTGGGGAGTGTGTGTGTTGGGGAGTGTGTGTGTGTGTTGGGGAGTGTGTTTGTGTGTTAGGGAGTGTGTGTGATGTTGGGGTGTGTGTGCGTTGGGGAGTGTGTGTGTTGGGGAGTGTGTTTGTGTGTTGGGGATTGTGTTTGTGTGTTGGGGAGTGTGTGTGTGTGTTGGGGAGTGTGGGTGTTGTGGGGTGCGTGTCGCTATGTCATTATGTGTTGCCCGTGCATATCAGTCTCCCTCAGAGTTCAGTCTCCAATATGTAGCTGCATTGATGACAAGTTACCAACCAGCTCCTGAAATCGATAGAGGAGCACTTCGATTTAGGGCCATTTGGAAAGGTTTTCTTCACTCATTAAACTGCAATTACATGGAATGTACAGAATGCAGCTACAATTACAAGCTTTATTGACTATGGTTTAGAAATGTGTGTAAAAGCATCTGAGACAGGAGGTGAGAGAGATACAGGGCGAAGTGGTTTAGCCTGTATGATGGTCCATCTGGGCAGAGCGAGCCAAACAGAACTCAGTGTTAGTAAGGGACAGTGTCATGATGCTCAATAATGATGGTCAATAATGCTGTCTGCAACTAACAGCTCAAATCCAAGCAGCTGGTACCAGGGTTCAGGACATCTACTCTCAGCTGGAGTGGTGCCTGCAATGGGAAGGGGAAGTGAAATGG
Organism: Stegostoma tigrinum; assembly: GCF_030684315.1. Classification (NCBI taxonomy): domain Eukaryota; kingdom Metazoa; phylum Chordata; class Chondrichthyes; order Orectolobiformes; family Stegostomatidae; genus Stegostoma; species Stegostoma tigrinum. Next base: position 47,753,309 of record NC_081379.1, read on the forward strand.
GAAGGGGAAGTGAAATGGGAAGGGGAAGTGAAATGGGAAGGGGAAGTGGTAGGGGTAGGGGAAGGGGAAGGGTAGGGGAAGGCGTAGAGGAAGGGGAAGGGGTAGAGGAAGGGGAAGGTTAAGGGGGAGGGGAAAGAAGAAGGGGCAGGGGAACGGGAAGGGGAAGGGGAAAGGGGAATGGAAAGGCCATGGAGAAGGGAAAGGGGAGGGGGAGGGGGAAGGGGAGGGGAAATGGTATGGGAAGGGAAAGTAGAATAGGAAGAGGAATAGGAAGGGGAAGGGGAAGAGGAACGGGAAGGGGAAGGGGTAGGAGAATGGGAAGGGGAAAGGGGTAGGGCAACGGGAAGGGGAAGGGGAAGTAGAAGGATTCAGTTGTCATGATCCATGTTGGTTCTGGTGACAGAGATAGAATGAGAAAGCAGGTTGTGTGTAGCCAGCGTGAGTAGCTCGGAACCAAATTAAGTAAGCGAACCCCAAAGACTCTAGATTATTACCTGAGAGTCATAAAGCTGTACAGCACAGAAACAGACCCTTCAGTTCAACCCGTCCAACCAGGCTTCCTACGCTGATCTGTTCCCATTTGCCAGCATTTGACCCATATCCCTCTAAACCCGTCCTATTCATTAACCCACCCAGATGTCTTTTAAATGTTATAATTGTACCAGCCTCTGGCAGCTCATTCCATACACACACCACCCTCTGTGTGAAAAGGTTTCCCCCTCAGGTCCCTTTTAAATTTTTCCCCTCTCACCTTAAACATATGCGCCTCTAGTTTTGGACCCCCCTACCCTGGGGGAAAAGACCTTGTCTATTCGCCCTATCCATGCCCCTCAAGATTTTACAAACCTCTATAAGGTCTCCCCCTCAGCCTCTGACACTCCAGCGAAAATAGCCCCAGCCTCTTCAGTCCCTCCCTGTGGCTCCAACCGTCCAACCCTTGTCCGCATGCGAATTGACACAGATCGGACTGGATCAGAGAGAGGGTCTGATGTGAGAGAAGTGGGGCCAATCCTGGGGATAACGGGATACTTACCAGTGGGATGGAGAGCATTTGGACCGTGCTGCGACTGAGTGTTCTTGTGAGTTACTTTTAGAAAGGATTTGAACAATGTATTGGGGCTCGTGATAACATTTGAGAACATGTGACAAACCAATGACAAAGCAAGAGAGAAAGGCATCAATACATCAAATGGTAAACAGATGGTGACAGAAAATGATGGGGACTACACATCTAAGAGAAATCAACAAATAGGGCTACATGTTACAAAACTCAAAATGTTTAAGAAGTTAAAGGCCCTGTTCCTGACTGCATGTTCACATCCAAACAGAAGGAATAACTCAAGTAGGAATAAATATTAACAAAAATCTGATACAGAAATATGGCTTTAGGTCAACATGGATTGGAACTTCATGATGTGGGATTTAGGCTGAAAGGGAAGCGGGTAAAGGTGGTGGAGGGGTCGGGGTGAGTGTGGCGGGAGGCTCTGTTAGTTCATGATGGCGTTAACAGTAAAAGTCCAGGAAATCTGTTCAGGTGGCAATGAGGAACACTAAAGGCAAGAAGTGGTTTCGGGCCAGCAGTGGTGTGCACACTTTTAAATATTAACAACACAGGAAGCAGGAAGAGATGAGGAGGGCTTATCAGAGAGGTGCAGTGGTAATCAAGGGCCATCTTAGTCAGTTCGGGAGCATCAGATGGGGCAAGCTGGCCTCGATGGAAGGTATAAAGGAAAGACAGCAGATCCTGAAGCCCAGCAGAGAGCAGGTTATATGAGACCAAGTACAGCCTGATGGGGTAGGGTTAAATAATGCGTTTACAGCAAAGGCACATCTGCTGGTCATAATACAATTGGATTTTACACTCAGTTTCAGGGAGGGAAGAGTGTGTCTGTGAAGTTATAGTGGTGAATCAGAGAGGTTTCAGTCTGGAATGGGTGGGTTATGAGGAAAGGTTGGGGTTTAGAACGGGAAGAGGTGATTTGTGAGTAAATTCCTGAGTATTCCTCACTGGCAGGATGAGCAATGAGTGTTTCCTGCTGCGAGAGGTTCTAGAACGAGCCTTCAAAACCAAACAGCACCCATTGACAGAGGTAAGGAGAGATGCATTTCCATTTCTCAGAGGTAAGGAGATACTGGAACCATCCTCCTGCAGCGGGAGCAGCGTCTGTGAGTCTGTTTAGGGCAGAGGGAGGCAGTTTCATTGGGACGGACAGGGCTGAGAGGTTATCAGAGACAGTGCCAATGTGCAGTGAAACAGGAGAGCAGGGGCCAGAGGGGTGAATGGCCTCCTCCTGCTCATATCTTGTATGTTTCAGCGAGAGGACAGGGCAATGAGAGCCAGAGCTGGGAGCGAGAGGGGGGGTGGTGGTGACGAGCAGGGGGGGAGTTGGACCTGCAGGGAGAGTGAAGGGGGGGGGGGCGGGAAGAGAGAGAGAGAGAGAGAGAGAGAGAGAGAGAGAGAGAGAGAGAGAGAGAGAGAACGGGGTGAGAGGGAAAAAGGGGACAGAGAGAGAACAGGGACAGAAAGAGAGACAGACAGAGCAGCGAGTGAGAGAGAGGGAGAGAGAGGAGACTGAGAGACACTGAAGTTGGGGGGAGAGAGAGAGGCAAAGTGAAAGCTGGGAGACAGACAGAGAGAGAGAGAGAGAGAGAGAGGAAAAAAGATAGTGAATGAGAGAGAGAATGTCAGGGGGCAGGGACAGGATTAGGGTCGGGGGGCAGGGACAGGATTAGGGTCGGGGGGCAGGGACAGGATTAGGTTCGGGGGTGTAGGGACAGGATTAGGGTCAGGGGGCAGGGACAGGATTAGGGTCTGGGGATGTAGGGACAGGATTAGGGTTGGGGTGTAGGGACAGGATTAGGGTCGGGGATGTAGGGACAGGATTAGGGTTGGGTTGTAGGAACAGGATTAGAGTCTGGGGTGTAGGGACAGGATTAGGGTCTGGGGGCCAGGGACAGGATTAGGGTTGGGGTGTAGAACAGGATTAGGGTCGGGGATGTAGGGACAGGATTAGGGTTGGGGTGTAGGAACAGGATTAGAGTCTGGGGTGTAGGGACAGGATTAGGGTCGGGGATGTAGGGACAGGATTAGGGTCTGGGGTGTAGGGACAGGATTAGGGTCTGGGGATGTAGGGACAGGATTAGGGTCGGGGGTGTAGGGACAGGATTAGGGTCAGGGTGTAGGGACAGGATTAGGGTCCGGGTGTAGGGACAGGATTAGGGTCTGGGGTGTAGGGACAGGATTAGGGTCAGGGTGTAGGGACAGGATTAGGGTCTGGGGTGTAGGGATAGGATTAGGGTTGGGGTGTAGGAACAGGATTAGAGTCTGGGGTGTAGGGACAGGATTAGCGTCAGGGTGTAGGGACAGGATTAGGGTCGGGGGTAGGGACAGGATTAGGGTCAGGGTGTAGGGACAGGATTAGGGTCGGGGGTAGGGACAGGATTAGGGTCAGGGGCAGGGTCAGGATTAGGGTCAGGGGGCACGGACAGGATTAGCGTCAGGGGGCAGGGACAGGATTAGGGTTGGGGGGGCAGGGGCAGGATTAGGGTCGGGGTTCAGGGACAGGATTAGGGTCGGGGGCAGGGACAGCATTCGGGTCGGGGGGCAGGGACAGCATTCGGGTCGGGGGCTGGGACAGTGTTAAGGAGATGAGGGAGATGGTAATTGAGCTCTGAGTGTCTCCTCCATCCTGCGTGACTGTGCTCTCCCCTCACTGGGTGGTCTGTTTGGTCCCACCATATTTAAGGCCTGTGTACACAGCCCAGTGCCCAGTGCCCAGTCTGGTTAATGTGTGATGGTGCCCTGCGCCTGGTACACAGAGCAGCAGGAATGGTTCGATGGGGTAGTGGGATGGAGCAGGATGGAATTGAAGAGAAGGGGCAGGCTGTGTATGGGAGACACTGCACAGCATAAACTCCATCAAACAAGCGAACCGTTCAGAGAGGATCACAGGCTCCAGGACTGGGGATGGGACGTGAACGTTGGTGCAGCTTTCACACTGAAGCGTTTGTTTTGACACTGTATTAGTGTACTGCGGCCTGGGGGAAACTGTCTCTGTTACATTCAGACAGAGTCGTAAAGCTGTACTGCACAGAAACAGGCCCTGCGCCCCAACTTGTCTGTGTTCCCATTCTACTCAGGCCCCCCTTGCCTGCGTTTAGCCCATATCCCTCTAAACCCTTCCCTGTTCATGTACCCACCCAGATGCCTTTTAAATGTTGTAACTGTACCAGCCTGCACCACTTCCTCTGGCAGCTCATTCCATACACGCTCCACCCTCTGTGTCCCTTAGGTCCCTTTTAAATCTTTCCTCTCTCACCTTAACCCTATGCCCTCTAGGTTTGGACTCCCCTCCACTGGGGAAAATATCTTCATTATCCACCCTATCTATGCCTGTCATGTTTTCATAAACCTCTGTAAGGTCACCCCTCAGCCTCCAATGTTCCAGTGAAAAACAGTCCCAGGCTATTCAGCCCTTCCCTATAACCCAAGCCCTCCAGTCCCGGTAACATCCTGATAAATCTCCTCTGCATTGTCTCTAATTTAATCATGTTCTCCCAATTGCAGGGCAGCCAGAACTGTACAGAGACCTTCAATATCCTTTCTCAAACTCCATTTTGAAATATCCAATTGCTCCCAGCCTCAACAATCATTATTTGGGAAAAAAGATTTCAGATCTTATTTCGCTTGGGTCACACCTTCTCCCAGGTAATTATTCCTACTCTAGATTGTCCTCTGTCCAGGTCCATAGTCAGCTTAAATATTTTTACTTATTGTGATAAACATTATCATATATATGTTAAATATAACGATAAAATGATCACTGACCCCCTAGACATCTTTGACCCACACTTCACCTCCTCCAACCCCACTAAGAGACCGATATCTTCAAACCCAGCCCCTGACTTGTTTTAAACCCAGCATCCTCAATAAGGTGACTCTGTGATCCCATAGCCCCTGCCAGTGAATCCTCATACCCTCCCACCAACACTCTCCTCTCCAAACTCCTTCAATTAGCTGCCATCACATTCCCTCCTTTTCTGGGATGCATTGTTGGAAAAACCCCCACACTCCAGTGATGGCACTGAGATCATTCTGACCAAAGAGGCAAACTGGAATGGGCCCAGCACAGACGGGAATGGGCCCAGCACAGACTGGAGCGGGCCCAGCGCAGACTGGAGTGGGCCCAGCGCAGACTAGAGTGGGCCCAGCGCAGACTGGAATGGGCCCAGCACAGACAGGAATGGGCCCAGCACAGACTGGAGCGGGCCCAGCGCAGACGGGTGTGGGCCCAGCGCAGACGGGAGTGGGCCCAGCGCAGACGGGAGTGGGCCCAGCGCAGACTGGAATGGGCCCAGCGCAGACAGGAGTGGGCCCAGCGCAGACAGGAGTGGGCCCAGCTCAGACTGGAGTAGGCCCAGCGCAGACTGGAGTGGGCCCAGAGCAGACAGGAGTGGGCCCAGCGCAGACGGGAATGGGCTCAGCTCAGACTGGAGCAGGCCCAGCGCAGACAGGAGCGGGCCCAGCGTAGACAGGAGCGGGGCCAGCGCAGACTGGAGTGGGCCCAGTGCAGACTGGAGCGGGCCCAGGGCAGACGGGAGTGGGCCCAGCGTGGACATGAGTGGGCCCAGTGCGGACAGGAGTGGGCCCAGCGCAGACTGGCGTGGGCCCAGCGCAGACGGGTGTGGGCCCAGCGCAGACGGAGTGGGCCCAGCGCAGACGGGAGTGGGCCCAGCACAGACAGGAGTGGGCCCAGCGCAGACTGGAATGGGCCCAGCGCAGACAGGAGTGGGCCCAGCGCGGACGGGAGTGGGCCCAGCACGGACAGGAGTGGGCCCAGCGCAGACTGGAATGGGCCCAGCGCAGACTGGAATGGGCCCAGCGCAGACAGGAGTGGGCCCAGCGCAGACAGGAGTGGGCCCAGCTCAGACTGGAGTAGGCCCAGCGCAGACTGGAGTGGGCCCAGAGCAGACGGGAGTGGGCCCAGCGCAGACGGGAATGGGCTCAGCTCAGACTGGAGCATGCCCAGCGCAGACAGGAGCGGGCCCAGCGTAGACAGGAGCGGGGCCAGCGCAGACTGGAGTGGGCCCAGTGCAGACTGGAGCGGGCCCAGGGCAGATGGGAGTGGGCCCAGCGTGGACATGAGTGGGCCCAGTGCGGACAGGAGTGGGCCCAGCGCAGACTGGCGTGGGCCCAGCGCAGACGGGTGTGGGCCCAGCGCAGACGGAGTGGGCCCAGCGCAGACGGGAGTGGGCCCAGCACAGACGGGAGTGGGCCCAGCGCAGACTGGAATGGGCCCAGCGCAGACAGGAGTGGGCCCAGCGCAGACGGGAGTGGGCCCAGCACGGACAGGAGTGGGCCCAGCGCAGACGGGAGTGGGCCCAGCGCAGACTGGAGTGGGCCCAGCGCAGACAGGAGTGGGCCCAGCGCAGACAGGAATGGGGCCAGCTCAGACTGGAGTAGGCCCAGCGCAGACTGGAGTGGGCCCAGAGCAGACGGGAGTGGGCCCAGCGCAGACAGGAGTGGGCCCAGCTCAGACTGGAGCAGGCCAGCGCAGACAGGAGCGGGCCCAGCGTAGACAGAAGTGGGCCCAGCATAGACTGGAGTGGGCCCAGCGCAGACTGGAGTGGGCCCAGCGCAGACTGGAGCGGGCCCAGCGCAGACGGAAGTGGGCCCAGCGCAGACTGGAGTGGGCCCAGTGTGGACAGGAGTGGGCCCAGCGCAGACAGGAGTGGGCCCAGCGCAGACGGGAGTGGGCCCAGCGCAGACTGGAGTGGGCCCAGCGCAGACTGGTGTGGGCCCAGCGCAGACTGGAGTGGGCCCAGCACAGACTGGAGGGGGCTCAGCAGAGGCTGGTGTGGGCCCAGTACAGACTGGAGTGGGCCCAGCGCTGACTGGTGTGGGCCCAGTACAGACTGGAGTGGGCCCAGCGCTGACTGGTGTGGGCCCAGTACAGACTGGAGTGGGCCCAGCGCTGACTGGTGTGGGCCCAGCACAGACTGGAGTGGACCCAGCAGAGGCTGGTGTGGGCCCAGCAGTACAGACTCATGGCTGCTGTGCTGGAGGTGGGTTTGAGCCCTGTAGGAGACCCAGTGACAGCAGCAGCAGCAAGTCTATTGGCGAGGTAGGCCCGAAGCGGACCCACGGCTGTGTTAGGGGCGGGTTTGGGCCGGTGTGGTACCTGGTGCTATCGGTGGTATCTGCTCTGGCGAGGTCCGTCGTGAAGTCAGAGTGACGAGGGCAACGGTGGTGTTTAATGGTGCTGACAGATGGTGACTTTAGTTCCAGCAGCAGCGGCACAGTGGAGCGAGCTCATGCCTGGTCACCAGGCTCATGGTCTATGGCAGAGCTCTGATTGTGAAAACCTGAAAAGTTAGACACTTTCTTTATTCCTGTATACTCTATGTTTACTTTTCTGTGTTTTTAAGATGGCTGCCTGACAGCGACGAAAGCATACAACATTTTTCACTGTATTTCGTAACAAAATACATGAGACAATAAATAAACCAAATTCCTGCTGGAAGCTTTGATACGGTCAACCACACCTTTACCCCCCAGCAGTGTTTACCATCCACCAGGAGAACTCGCCAGTCAAACACCAGCATTGATTTGCCTTCCCATTTCTGCAGTTCATCCTGGTGTCCCCCGGGAGCCATCTTTGATCTGCACCTCACCACCCGCCACGGCATACTGTGCCTCAGCACCAGACTCTGTACTGTGTGGCATTACACTGCATTGCCAATATGCAGATCGTGTAGAGCACAAATTCCCACCAAGTGTGAATATTGGAGAATTGTGGGTCAATACTGAAGCTACAATAAGCTTCGCCCAGTCTGATGGTGCAGTGTTGTTTTCGGGTGGAGGAGAAGCAGTTGGACAGGAGGTCGCGATGGGATCAGATGTGTCCTCTCGGACTCCTCTTGAAATTGGATATTTGACCTAAAAAGCAAATGTCACTTGAACCTACTGTTATTGTACAATCTGCTCCATCTGCTTGTTTTGGCAAATGCTTCTTCTTGTTAAGATTTTACCTTCTGCCATTATGTAACTCAAAGTTGCAGGGCACCAGGTCACGGTCCAACAGGTTTATTCGAAATTGCAAGCTTTTGGAGTGTTGCTCCTTTCGGAGACGATGACGTCACCTGACAAAGGAGCTGCGCTTCGAAAGCTTATGTTTTCAAATAAACCTGTTGGACTATAACCTGGTGTCCTGTGACTTCTGATCTTGTCCACCCCAGTCTGATACGGCACCTCCTTGCTTCCCACTCAGCCTCCCCCAAGCGTACAAGCCCCCTGCCACCCCTACTCACCCCACTGTCTCAGTGCACCCCTCCAAACCCAGTTTTCGGGTTCATAGTGACCAATCAACAGCGAGCACAACACTGATTGGATAAGCACCTTTCTCCATTTCTATTCACGGCTCTGAGAGGATATTCATGGAGAATTGGGGAATTCTGGAAAGTTGTGTTCGCACTGCCCTCCCCCAACCCCTGCCACAAATGCGTACGTGGAGTGTAACTGAGAGAGAATCTGCACAAACTTTGTGTTACACTTGGCCTTCATATACAGTTCAGGTCATCACTGAGACCCTGTAACACAGTCCCAATCCCCTGTGTCTCATAGAACCATACAGCACGGAAACAGAACCTTCGGCCCAACTGGTCCATGCTGACCATAATCCCAAACTAAACCAGTCCCACCTGTCTGCTCCTGGCCCGTATCCCTCCAAACCTTTCCCAATCATGTACCTGTACAAATTTCTTTTAAACATTCAAATTGTACCTGCATCCACTACTTCCTCAGCACGCTCATTCCACGCTCTCACCATCCTTTGCGTAAAAAATTTGCCTGATATCTTTTCTCAATCTTCATCCCCTCACCTTAAAAATGTGCCCCCTCGTCTTGAAGTCCCCACCCTACGGAAAAGACATCTACTATCAACCCTCTATATACACCTCATTATTTTATAAACCTCTGCAGCGTCACTTCTGAACCTCCTAAGCTCGAGTGAAATAAGTCCCAGTCTACCCAGCCTTTATTTATATACCCCGCACCCTGGTCAACGCCTTCTGAACCCTCTCCTTCCTATAACTGGGAGACCAGAACTGAACACGGTATTCCGAAAGAGACCTCACCACCGTCCTGTACAACCTCAACTTGACTTCCCAATCCTGATGTTTAAAGCAATGAAGGTAAGCATGCTAAACGCCTTCTTAACCGCCCACCCCTCTATATGTGACACAAACTTCAAAGAATTATCTACTTGTACCTCTAGGCCCCTCCGTTCTACAACACTAGCCAAGGACCAACCACCATTAACTGTGTCAGCCCTACATTTATTTGTTGCACCAAACTGCAATACCTCACATTTATCCAGATTGAACTCCATCTGCCATTTTTCAGCCCGTTGACCCATTTCATCAAGATCCCTTTGTCACCTCAAAAACTCTCTTCACTGTCTACTGTGCCAGTAGTTTTAATGTCATCAGCCAACTTACCAACTATGGCTCCTGTGTTCTCACCTAAATCATTTATATAAATGACAAACAAAAGACGACTCTCAACTGAGCCCTCACTGAGAACCCCAAATATTGTCCAACACAAAGTCTAATTGAAACTTTGTACCATTTCCCCATCACCACTCCCCTTTCACCCACTCTCCCCCCATACCCCTATTGTCCCCCTCAACCACTCTCCCCATCACCCACTCTCCCCCATCACCCACTCTACCCTTTCACCCACTCTCCACATCACCAACTCTCCACTTTCACCCACTCTCCACCATCACCCACTTTCCCCCATCACCGACTCACCCCCATCACCCATTCTCCCCCTTCACCCACTCTCCCCCATCACCCACTCTACCCTTTCACCCACTCTCCACATCACCCACTCTCCACTTTCACCCACTCTCCCCCATCACCCACTCTCCCCTTTCACCCACTCTCCACCATCACCCACTTTCCCCCATCACCGACTCACCCCCATCACCCATTCTCCCCCTTCACCCACTCTCCCCCATCACCCACTCTACCCTTTCACCCACTCTCCACATCACCCACTCTCCACTTTCACCCACTCTCCCCCATCACCCACTCTCCACATCACCCACTCTCCCCTTTCACCCACTCTCCACATCACCCACTCTCCCCTTTCACCCACTCTCCACCATCACCCACTTTCCCCCATCACCCACTCTCCCCCATCACCCACTCTCCCCTTTCACCCACTCTCCACCATCACCCACTTTCCCCCATCACCCACTCTCCCCCATTACCCACTCTCCCCCTTCACCCACTCTCCATATCACCCACTCTCCCCCATCACCCACTCTCCCCCATTACCCACTCTCCCCCATCACCCACTCTCCCCCCATACCCCGATTGTCCCCCTCAACCACTCTCCCCATCACCCACTCTCCCCAATCACCCATTCTCCCCCTTCACCCAATCTCGCCCATCACCGACTCTCCCCCATCACCCACTCTCCCCCATCACCCACTCTCCACATCACCCACTCTCCCCTTTCACCCACTCTCCACCATCACCCACTTTCCCTCATCACCGACTCACCCCCATCACCCATTCTCCCCCTTCACCCACTCTCCCCCATCACCCACTCTCCCCCTTCACCCACTCTCCCCCATACCCCGATTGTCCCCCTCAACCACTCTCCCCATCACCCACTCGCCCCCATATCCCATTCTCCCCAATCACCCATTCTCCCCCTTCACCCACTCTCCACATCACCCACTCTCCCCTTTCACCCACTCTCCACCATCACCCACTCTCCACCATCACCCACTTTCCCCCATCACCGATTCACCCCCATCACCCATTCTCCCACTTCACCCACTCTCCCCCATCATCCACTCTCCCCCATTGCCCACTCTCTCCAAACACCCACACTCCCTATTTACTCACTCTCCCCCATCGCCCAATCTCCCCCATCACCCACTCTCCCCCATCACCCACTCTCCCCAATCACCCACCCTCCCCCTTCACCGACTCTCCCCCATCATCCACTCTCCCCTTTCACCCACTCTCCCCAAACACCCACACTCCCTATTTACCCACTCTCCCCCATCACCCATTCTCTCTGCATCACCCGCTCTCCCCCATCACCCATTCTCCCCCTCAACCACTCTCCCCATCAACCACTCGCTCCCGTCACCCACTCTCCCCCATCATCCACTGTCCCCTTTGACCCACTCTCCCCAATCACCCACACTCCCTATTTACCGACTCTTCCCCCATCACCCACTCTCCCCCCCATCACCCACTCTCCCCCACCACCCATTCTCCCCTTCACCCACTCTCCCCCTTAACCCCCTCTCAGTTAGTGAACAGTTAGCTTTGTCGGTGATCAGTTTGTTTTGTGGGTGATCACTTAGTTTTGTGGGTGAACAGTTAGTTTTAATAGAACATAGAACACAGAACATTACAGCTCAGTACAGGTCATTCGGCCCTCGATGTTGTGCCGACCTGTCATACCGATCTGAAGCCCATCTGACCTACACTATTCCATGTACGTCCATATGCTTATCCAATGATGACTTAAATGTACCTAAAGTTGGCGAATCTACTACCGTTGCAGGCAAAGCGTTCCATTCCCTTACTACTCTCTGAGTAAAGAAACTACCTCTGACATCTGTCCTATATCTTTCACCCCTCATTTTAAAGCTATGCCCCCCTTGTGCTCGCCGTCACCATTCTAGGAAAAAGGTTCTCCCTATCCACCCTATCTAACCCTCTGATTATTTTATATGTTTCAATTAAGTCACCTCTCATCCTTCTTCTCTCTAACGAAAACAGCCTCAAGTCCCTCTGCCTTTCCTCGTAAGACCTTCCCTCCATACCAGGCAACATCCTAGTAAAGATAATAAAATTTGAGGCTGGATGAACACAGCAGGCCCAGCAGCATCTCAGGAGCACAAAAGCTGACGTTTCGGGCCTAGACCCTTCATCAGAGAGGGGGATGGGGTGAGGGTTCTGGAATAAATAGGGAGAGAGGGGGAGGCGGACCGAAGATGGAGAGAAAAGAAGATAGGTAGAGAGGAGAGTATAGGTGGGGAGGTAGGGAGGGGATAGGTCAGTCCAGGGAAGACGGACAGGTCAAGGAGGTGGGATGAGGTTAGTAGGTAGAAGATGGAGGTGCGGCTTGGGGTGGGAGGAAGGGATGGGTGAGAGGAAGAACAGGTTAGGGAGGCAGAGACAGGTTGGACTGGTTTTGGGATGCAGTGGGTGGAGGGGAAGAGCTGGGCTGGTTGTGTGGTGCAGTGGGGGGAGGGGACGAACTGCACTGGTTTAGGGATGCGGTGGGGGAAGGGGAGATTTTGAAGCTGGTGAAGTCCACATTGATACCATTGGGCTGCAGGGTTCCCAAGCGGAATATGAGTTGCTGTTCCTGCAACCTTCGGGTGGCATCATTGTGGCACTGCAGGAGGCCCATGATGGACATGTCATCTAAAGAATGGTAGGGGGAGCGGAAATGGTTTGCGACTTGAAGGTGCACTTGTTTATTGCGAATGTCAGCTTTTGTGCTCCTGAGATGCTGCTGGGCCTGCTGTGTTCATCCAGCCTCACATTTTATTATCTTGGATTCTCCAGCATCTGCAGTTCCCATTATCACTGATACAACATCCTAGTAAATCTCCTCTGCACCCTTTCCAAAGCTTCCACATCCTTCTTATAATGCGGTGACCAGAACTGTACGCAATACTCCAAGTGCAGCCACACCAGAGTTTTGTACAGCTGCAGCATAACCTCTTGGTTCCGGAACTCGATCCCTCTATTAATAAAAGCTAAAACACTGTATGCCTTCTTAACAGCCCTGTCAACCTGGGTGGCAACTTTCAAGGATCTGTGTACATGGACACCGAGATCTTTCTGCTCATCTACACTACTGAGAATCTTACCATTAGCCCTGTACTTTGCCTTCCGGTTACTCCTACCAAAGTGCATCACCTCACACTTGACCACATTAAACTCCATTTGCCACCTCTCAGCCCAGCTCTGCAGCTTCTCTATGTCTCTCTGTAACCTACAACATCCTTTGTCACTGTCCACAACTCCACCAACCTGAGTGTCGTCTGCAAATTTACTAACCCATCCTTCTACGCCCCCATCCAGGTCATTTATAAAAATGACAAACAGCAATGGACCCAACACCGACCCTTGCGGTACACCACTAGTAACTGGTGTCCAGGATGAACATTTCCCATCAACCACCACCTTTTGTCTTCTTTCAGCAAGCCAATTTCTAATCCAAACTGCTATGTCTCCCGCTATCCCATTCCTCCGCATTTTGTACAATAGCCTACTGTAGGGAACCTTATCGAACACCTTGCTGAAATCCATATACACCACATCAACTGGTTTACTCTCATCTACCTGTTTGGTCACCTTCTCAAAGAACTCAATAAGGTTTGTGAGGCATGACCTTCCCTTCACAAAACCGTGCTGACTATCTCTAATCAATTTATTCTTTTCTAGATGATTATAAATCCTATCCCTTATAACCTTTTCCAGCACTTTACCAACAACTGAGGTAAGGCTCACTGGCCTATAATTACCAGGGTTGTCTCTACTCCCCTTCTTGAACAGGGGGACCACATTTGCTATCCTCCAGTCGTCTGGCACTATTCCTGTAGACAATGACAAGTTAAAGATCAATGCCAAAGGCTCAGCAATCTCCTCCCTGGCTACCCAGAGGATCCGAGGGTAAATCCCATCCGGCCCAGGGGACTTATCTATCTTCACCCTCTGAAGGATTTCTAATACCTCTTCCGTGTGAACCTCAATCCCACCTAGTCTAGTAGCCTGTATCTCAGTATTGTCCTCGACAACATTAGAACATAGAACAGTACAGCACAGAACAGGCCCTTCAGCCCACAATGTTGTGCCGACCATTGATCCTCATGGATGCACCCTCAAATTTCTGTGACCATATGCATGTCCAGCAGTCTCTTAAATGACCCCAATGACCTTGCTTCCACAACTGCTGCTGGCAACGCATTCCATGCTCTCACAACTCTCTGCGTAAAGAACCTGCCTCTGACATCCCCTCTATACTTTCCACCAACCAGCTTAAAACTATGACCCCTCGTGCTAGCCATTTCTGCCCTGGGAAATAGTCTCTGGCTATCGACTCTATCTATGCCTCTCATTATCTTGTATACCTCAATTAGGTCCCCTCTCCTCCTCCTTTTCTCCAATGAAAAGAGACCGAGCTCAGTCAACCTCTCTTCATAAGATAAGCCCTCCAGTCCAGGCAGCATCCTGGTAAACCTCCTCTGAACCCTCTCCAAAGCATCCACATCTTTCCTATAATAGGGCGCCCAGAACTGGACGCAGTATTCCAAGTGCGGTCTAACCAAAGTTTTATAGAGCTGCAACAAGATCTCACGACTCTTAAACTCAATCCCCCTGTTAATGAAAGCCAAAACACCATATGCTTTCTTAACAACCCTGTCCACTTGGGTGGCCATTTTAAGGGATCTATGTATCTGCACACCAAGATCCCTCTGTTCCTCCACGCTGCCAAGAATCCTATCCTTAATCCTGTACTCAGCTTTCAAATTCGACCTTCCAAAATGCATCACCTCGCATTTATCCAGGTTGAACTCCATCTGCCACCTCTCAGCCCATCTCTGCATCCTGTCAATGTCCCGCTGCAGCCTACAACAGCCCTCTACACTGTCAACGACACCTCCGACCTTTGTGTCGTCTGCAAACTTGCTGACCCATCCTTCAATTCCCTCGTCCAAGTCATTAATAAAAATTACAAACAGTAGAGGCCCAAGGACAGAGCCCTGTGGAACCCCACTCACCACTGACTTCCAGGCAGAATATTTTCCTTCTACTACCACTCGCTGTCTTCTGTTGGCCAGCCAATTCTGTATCCAAGCAGCTAAGTTCCCCTGTATCCCATTCCTCCTGACCTTCTGAATGAGCCTTCCATGGGGAACCTTATCAAATGCCTTACTGAAGTCCATATACACCACATCCACAGCTTGACCCTCATCAACCTTACTAGTCACATCCTCAAAAAACTCGATAAGGTTTGTAAGGCATGACCTACCCCTCACACATTGTCGTTTTCTAGAGTGAATACTGTTGAAAAATATTCATTTAGCGCTTCCCCTATCTCCTCTGACTTCAAGCACAACTTCCCACTACTATCCTTGATTGGCCCTAATCTTAATCTTGTCATTCTTTTATTCCTTAAATACCTATAGAAAGCCTTAGGGTTTACCCTGATCCTATCCACCAACAACTTCTCATGTCTCCTCCTGGCTCTTCTGAGCTTTCTCTTTAGGTCTTTCCTGGCTACCTCGTAGCCCTCAAGCGCCGTAACTGAGCCTTCACATCTCATCCTAACATAAGCCTTCTTCTTCCTCTTGACCAGAGATTCCACCTCCTTTGTAAACCATGGCTCCTGCGCTCTACAGCTTCCTCCCTGCCTGACAGGTACATACTTATCAAGGACACAACAGGAGCTTTTCCTTGAATAAGCTCCACATTTCTAATGTGTCCATCCCCTGCAGTTTCCTTCCCCATCCTATGCTCCCTAAATCTTGCCTAATCTCATTGTAATTGCCTTTCCCCCAGCTATAACTCTTGCCCAGTGGTATACACCTATCCCTTTCCATCACTAAAGTAAACATAACAGATTTGCGATCGCTATCACCAAAGTGCTCACCTACTTCCAAATCTAACACCTGGCCAGGCTCATTACCCAGTACCAAATCTAATGTGGCTTTGCCCCTTTTTGGTCTATCTACATACTGTGTCAGGAAGCCCTCTTGCACACACTGGACAAAAACTGACCCATCTATTGTACTCGAACTATAGTGTTCCCAGTCAATATTTGGAAAGTTGAAGTCCCCCATGACAACTACCCTGTCTCTCTCACTCGTATCGAGAATCATCTTTGCTATCCTTTCCTCTACATATCTGGGACTATTCGGAGGCCTATAGAAAACTCCCAACAGGGTGACCTCTCCTTTCCTGTTTCTAACCTCAGCCCATACTACCTCAGTTGACGAGTCCCCAAACATCCCTTCTGCAACTGTAATACTGTCCTTGACCAAACATGCCACACCTCCACCCCTTTTACCATCTTCTCTGTTCTTACTGAAACATGTAAATCCTGGAACCTGCAACAACCATTCCTGTCCCTGCTCTATCCATGTCTCTGAAATGGCCACAACATCGAAGTCCCAGGTACCAACCCATGCTGCAAGTTCACCCACCTTATTCCGGACGCTCCTGGCATTGAAGTAGACACACTTCAATCCAACTTCTTGCTGGCCGGTGCCATCTTGCTTCCCTGAAACTTTATTTCGGACCACCCTACTCTCAACCTTTTCTATACTCGAACTACAATTTTGGTGCCCATCCCCCTGCTGAATTAGTTTAAACCCACCAGAATAGCCTTAGCAAATTTCCCCCCCAGGATATCGGTACCCCTCTGGTTCAGGTGAAGACCATCTTGCTTGTAGAGGTTCCACCTACCCCAGGAAGAGCCCCAATTATCCAAGAATCCAAAACCCTCCCTCCTGCACCATCCCTGTAGCAACGTGTTCAACTCCTCTCTCTCCCTATTCCTCGCCTCACTAGCACGTGGCACGGGCAACAAACCAGAGACAACAACTCTGTTCGTCCTAGCTCTCAGCTTCCCTGCTAGCTCCCTGAATTTCTGCCTTAAATCCCCATCTCTCTTCCTATCTATGTCGTTGGTGCCAATGTGGACCACGACTTGGGGCAGCTCCCCCTCCCCCTTAAGGATCCTAAAAACACGATCAGAGACATCACGCACCCTGGCACCGGGAGGCAACACACCAACCGTGAGTCTCTCTCGTCCCCACAGAACCTCCTATCTGACCCCTAACTATGGAGTCCCCAATGACTGCTGCCCTGCTCCTCTTTGTGAGTGATCAGTTAGTTTTGTGGGTGATCAGTTAGTTTTGTGGGTGATCAGTTAGTTTTGTGGGTGATCAGTTTGTTGCTGCTGGTGGTGGAGTCTCGATTTGCTCTCAGTCTGAATGGGGTAGGATGTTTCTCATTCCCTCATTCCTACCTGAGGTTGCTCCCGTCCTAAACCCAACCTCATCTTGTCACGTTCCTGGCCCAGATAAATCTCCTTCTATTTACTCACCTCGACTGGCTGTTGTGGCCAGCCCTTCACCCCCCATCCCCCCCACCCCCCCAGCCCCCCCGCTCCTCCCCGGCACTCCCCAGCTCCTCCTCCGCCTCTCTGTAACACCCTAACTCACTCTCACTCTGCCTCACTCCGTCCACCCGCTTCCCTCCAAACCAGAGCCGATTCGAAATGGTCGACAGACAGGTTTCACATTTCAAAGCCAGATTGGTAAGGACCACATGGAATCCCATGACAGTGTCTTCTCCTCTGTAACTGCTCACCGCTTCTGGGTCATCCTGGATTACTCTGGGTCACACTGGATCACCATCATGTGTCACATTGTGTCACACAGGATTATGCTAAGTCTCACCAGCTCATCCTGAATCACCCTGCTTCACACTGATCATCTAGGACCTCCAGTATCATATTGGACCAGCCTGGGTCACACTGGATCACCTCGGTTACTCTGGATCACCCTGGGTCACATTGGATCACACAGGATCACTCTCGGCTTGACCTGATCATCTTGAATCACTCGGGTTCACACTGAATCACCTGGGATCATCTTCCTGGACCGCAGTGTAATAGTGGATCACATTGGGTCATATTGGATCTCTACGGATCGCCCAGGATTTCCCTGAGTCAACAAAGTGTGGAGCTGGATGAACACAGCAGGCCAAGCAGCATCTCGGGAGCACAAAAGCTGACGTTTCAGGCCTAGACTCTTCATCTCTGTCTGGGCCCGAAACATCAGCTTTCCTGCTCCTCTGATGCTGCTTGGCCTGCTGTGTTCATCCAGCTCCACACCTTGTTATCTCAGATTCTCCAGCATCTGCAGTTCCCATTATCACTTGCCCTGAGTCACACTGGCCCCATTTCTCCACAGCCATCTGTACGTTTACACAAAGCCCTCACCGCTCCCTCACCGCTCCCTCACCGCTCCCTCACTGCTCCCTCACCGCTCCCTCACCGCTCCCTCACCGCTCCCTCACTGCTCCCTCACCGCTCCCTCACCGCTCCCTCACTGCTCCCTCACCGCTCCCTCACTGCTCCCTCACTGCTCCCTCACTGCTCCCTCACCGCTCCCTCACCGCTCCCTCACCACTGCCTCACCGCTCCCTCACCGCTCCCTCACCGCTCCCTCACTGCTCCCTCACCGCTCCCTCACCGCTCCCTCACTGCTCCCTCACTGCTCCCTCACTGCTCCCTCACCACTCCCTCACTGCTCCCTCACCACTCCCTCACTGCTCCCTCACTGCTCCCTCACCGCTCCCTCACCGCTCCCTTACCACTGCCTCACCGCTCCCTCACCACTCCCTCACTGCTCCCTCACCGCTCCCTCACCGCTCCCTCACCACTCCCTCACCGCTCCCTCACTGCTCCCTCACCACTCCCTCACCGCTCCCTCACCACTCCCTCACCGCTCCCTCACCACTCCCTCACTGCTCCCTCACCGCTCCCTCACCACTCCCTCACTGCTCCCTCACTGCTCCCTCACCACTCCCTCACCGCTCCCTCACCACTCCCTCACCGCTCCCTCACCACTCCCTCACTGCTCCCTCACCGCTCCCTCACCACTCCCTCACTGCTCCCTCACTGCTCCCTCACCGCTCCCTCACCACTCCCTCACCGTTCCCTCACTGCTCCCTCAACACTCCCTCACCACTCCCCCACCACTCCCTTACCACTGACTCACTGCTCCCTCACCACTCCCTCACTGCTCCCTCACCGCTCCCTCACCACTCCCTCACTGGTCCCTCACCACTCCCTCACCACTCCCTCACCGCTCCTTCGCTGCTCCCTCACCGCTCCCTCACCACTCCCTCACTGCTCCCTCACCGCTCCCTCACCACTCCCTCACCGCTCCCTCACCACTCCCACACTGCTCCCTCACCGCTCCCTCACCACTCCCTCCCACACCGCTCACTCCCTCAGCACTCCCTCCCTCATCACTTCCTCCCTCACCGTTCTCTAACCACTGCCTCATCAGTTCCTCTTCACATCCTTCCTCATCACTCTCTCCCCATCACTCCCTCTCTCATCACTCACTCCCTCACCGCTCTCTCATCACTCCCTCCATCACCACTCACTCCCTCACCGCTCTCTCATCACTCCCTCCCTCATCACTCACTCCATCATTACTCCATCCCTCACCGTTCCCTCATCACTCCCTCCCACACCGCTTACTCACTCACCACTCCCTCCCTCATCACTCCCGCACACCTCCCTTCCCATCACTCCCTCATAACTCCCTCACACACCACTCACTCCCTCACCGCTCCCTCACCGCTCCCTCACTGCTCCCTCTCTGCTCCCTCACCACTCCCTCTCCACTCCCTCACTGCTCCCTCACCACTCCCTCACCACTCCCTCACTGCTCCCTCACTGCTCCCTCACCGCTCCGTCATCACTCCCTCACTGCTCCCTCACCACTCCCTCACCACTCCCTCACTGCTCCCTCACTGCTCCCTCACCACTCCCTCCCTCACCGCTCACTCCCTCAGCACTCCCTCCCTCATCACTCCCTCCCTCACCGTTCTCTAACCACTGCCTCATCACTTCCTCTTCACACCCTTCCTCATCGCTCCCTCCCCATCACTCCCTCTCTCATCACTCACTCCCTCACCGCTCTCTCATCACTCCCTCCCTCATCACTCACTCCCTCATTACTCCATCCCTCACCGTTCCCTCACCGCGCCCTCATCACTCCCTCCCTCATCACTCACTCCCTCACTGCTCACTCATCACTCCCTCATAACTCCCTCACACACCACTCACTCCCTCACCGCTCCCTCACCACTCCCTCACCACTCCCTCACTGCTCCCTCACTGCTCCCTCACCACTCCCTCCCACACCGCTCACTCCCTCAGCACTCCCTCCCTCATCACTCCCTCCCTCACCATTCTCTAACCACTGCCTCATCACTTCCTCTTCACACCCTTCCTCATCACTCCCTCCCCATCACTCCCTCTCTCATCACTCACTCCCTCACCGCTCCCTCATCACTCCCTCTCTCATCACTGACACCCTCAATGCTCACTCCATCACTGCTCGCTCATAACTCCCTCCCACACCACTCACTCACCGCTCCCTCATCACTCACTCCCCCACCACTCCCTCATCACTCACTCCCACACTGCTCCCTCATCACTCCCTCCCTCAGCACTCTCTCCCTCACCGCTCTCTCACTACTCCCTCATTACTCCCTTCCACATCACTCACTCCCTCACCGTTCCCTCATCACTCCCTTCCTCAACGCTCTCTCCATCACCGCTCCCTCATCACTCCCTCCCACACTGCTCACTGCCTCATAACTCCCTCCCCACACCACTCACTCACTCACCACTCCCTCATCACTCTCTCCCTCACCGCTCCCTCATCACTCTCTCATCACTCCCTCCCTCACCACTCACTCCCTCACCGTTCCCTCATCACTCCCTCCCTCATTGCTCACTCCATCACTGCTCCCTCATCACTCCCTCCCACACCGCTCACTCCCTCACCGCTCCCTCATCACTCCCTCCCTCATCACTCACCTCATCACTCCCTCATCACTCCCTTCCTCACCACTCACCCCTCATTACTCCCTCCCTCATCACTCCCTCCCTCATCATTCACTCCCTCATCACTCCCTCCCTCACCGCTCCCTCATCACAACCCTCGCACACTGCTCACTCCCTCACCACTCCCTCCCTCATCACTCCCTCACCCCTCCCTCCCTCATCACTCCCTCATCACTCCCTCCCACACTGCTCACTCCCTCACCACTCCCTCATCACTCCCTCATCACTGCTCACTCCCTCACCGCTCCCTTATAACTCCCTCCCACACCACTCACTCCCTCACCGCTTCCTCATCACTCCCTCCCTCATCACTCACTCCCTCATCACTCCCTCCCACACTGCTCACTCCCTCACCACTCCCTCCGTCATCACTCCCTCCGTCATCACTCACTCCCTCACTGCTCACTCATCACTCCCTCATAACTCCCTCACACACCACTCACTCCCTCACCGCTCCCTCATCACTCCCTCCAACACCACTGACTCCCTCACCGCTCCCTCATCACTCCCTCCCTCACCACTCACTCTCTCACCGCTCCCTCGTCATTACTCCCTCATCACTTCCTCCCTCACCACTCCCTCATAACTCCCTCCCACACCACTCACTCCCTCACCGCTCCCTCATCACTCCCTCCCTCAATTCTCACTCCATCATCACTCCCTCATAACTCCCTCCCACACCACTCACTCACTCATCGCTCCCTCATCACTCCCTCCCTCACCACTCACTCTCTCACCGCTCCCTCATCATTGCTCCCTCATCACTTCCTCCCTCAGCATTCCCTTATCACTCGCTCCCTCACCACTCACTCCCTCACCACTCCCTCATCACTCCCTCCCTCAATGCTCACTCCATCACCGCTCCCTCATAACTCCCTTCCACACCACTCACTCACTCATCTCTCCCTCATCACTCACTCCCTCACTGCTCCCTCATCAATCCCTCCCACATCACTCTGTCTCTCACCGCTCTCTCACTACTCCCTCATTACTCCCTTCCTCATCACTCCCTCCCTCAACGTTCACTCCATCACCGCTCCCTCATCACTCCCTCCCACACCGCTCACTCCCTCATAACTCCCTCCCTCACCACTCACTCACTGATCCTTCATCACTCATTCTCTCACCACTCCCTTATCACTCCCTCCCATACCACTCACTCCCTCAGCACTCATTCCCTCATCACTCACTCCCACACCATCAGTCCGACACTGCTCCCTCAATACTCCCTCCCTCACCACTCCCTCCCTCACCACTCCCTCCCTCACTGCTCCTTCACTCCTCCCTCACCACACCCTCACCACTCCCTCACTGCTCCCTCATCACTCAATCCCTCACCACTCTCTTATCACTGCCTCTCTCACCGCTCACTCCCTCATGGCTCCTTCATCACTCCCTCACCGCTCTCTCATCACTCCCTCCCTCATCGCTCGCTCCCTCACTCCTCACTTCTCACTCTCTCATCACTCCCTCACTCAGCACTCCCTCACTGCTCCCTCATCACTCCCAGGAACGGTGGGGTGGTAGGCGACGGGCAGGAACTAAGGGGAACGAACTGAGGGGTAAAATTTGAGGGGCAGGTGAAGGGAGCACACTGGCTCTGCGATAATAAAATGTGAGGCTGGATGAACACAGCAGGCCAAGCAGCATCTCAGGAGCACAAAAGCTGACGTTTCGGGCCTAGACCCTTCATCAGAGAGGGGGATGGGGGGAGGGAACTGGAATAAATAGGGAGAGAGGGGGAGGCGGACCGAAGATAGATATTCCAGTTCCCTCCCCCCATCCCCCTCTCTGATGAAGGGTCTAGGCCCGAAACGTCTCCCCCTCTCTCCCTATTTATTTCAGTTCCCTCCCCCCATCCCCCTCTCTGATGAAGGGTCTAGGCCTGAAACATAAGCTTTTGTGCTCCTGAGATGCTGCTTGGCCTGCTGTGTTCATCCAGCCTCACATTTTATTATCTTGGAATCTCCAGCATCTGCAGTTCCCATCATCTCTGACACTGGCTCTGCAAGTTGGAGTTGGCCGTTACTGAGCAACTGAGAGGCTTCTCTGGGGCCTTTGTCACAGAAGAGAAGTAATTGCTGGTTTGTAATGAAAACAAGGGTTTAATCGGGCCGGGCAGCAAAATGTCAGGCTGGAGAGTCCATTAAGGACTTCAATGAAGCATCTGCCAGGCTATTTTGAACTGATGACTCACTCAATATCACACACGAGTCAGGGCAATGGCTTTAGACATTTGTGAGTAAATAGGCCCCAGGCGCTCATTAGCCCACCATCTCAGACACCTTTCCACCTTCTGCTGAGATCTTTAACACTACAAAGAGCCTATTGATCCCTAAGTGCCTGGATAATGGTGATTAAAAAGCTTTTAATCAAATAAAATGGCAATCGGTAGCTTGTTGTGAGTGAAGGCCTCTATCAAACACTGCGCTGTGCAAATGACTGGAAACAGTTTAGTTGTTGGAAAAATGCAGCCTTCTGACAAATGCCACTTGAGGCCTGTTCCCACAGGCCCCAGGCACAGCCCTGCTTTCAGACAGGCTCCTGGGGCTTGGGGGCTCTCATCCAACTCGCAGCCGAATCGCCTGGACCCTCGGTCTCCAATTCTCTCTCTCGAAACCTTCACTGAGAACACTCCTCACCTCAGTATTGCTTTACACGGCTGTATTGTTCAGTTTTCTACCGTTGGAAGCGCACTGAAGTGGTGTGGGATGTTTCACTGCCCCGGCGATGCTATATAAATGCACATCCCAGGCTGGGAGAGCCTGAGTTTAGTCGAAACTTGTCAAAGGGGGCCTCTCCAGGACAGAGGCTTTGTTGGCAGCAGACATGTTGTGTCTAACTCGTCAGTGTGAAGGGAGGTGATGGGGTGAGGGTTTGGCCCCCAGGGTGCAGTCGAGACATGAACAAGGCTATTCAACAAGGTGGGTCTTCACACTGCAACATCAGGCAGCAACATTTCAACTCCAGAAACTCCCACCGGAGATTGGCAACGAGAGGTTTTCACTGGGTATCCCAGGGGCCGTAACAGGCACCTAACACACACACCTGCCAGCCCCCACCCCCTCACCCAGCCCTGCCCCACCCCACACACAGACCTGCCTCTGATGGGATGGTGCCAGGGGTGGGAAGAGGAACAGAGATCACTGTTGGCAGCAATGTCTGACCTTTCTCTGTGTGGGATACTATTTAAACAGGGTGGCCCTCCCCTCAGTGCAGGCCTCACAGTTTTGGTCAATTTAATGTTAGCTCAGGATCCCAGCTCTCTCCATAGTTTTCAGACCCTTCTGTGAGTGTCTGTGTGTGTGTGTGTGTGTGTGTGTGTGTGTGTGTGTGTGTGTGTGTGTGTGTGTGTGTGTGTGTGTGTGTGTGTGTGTGTGTGTAAGCATATGTGTGTCTAAGTGTATGTGTGTAAGTGTGTGTATGTGTTTGTGTAAATGTGTGTAAGTGTAAGTGTGTGAGTGTAAGTACAGGTGTATGTGTAAGTAAAAGTGTGTGTGTGTGTGTGTGTGTGTGTGTGTGTGTGTGTGTGTGTGTGTGTGTGAGTGTGTGTGTGTGTGTGTGTGTCTGCATGTAAGTATGTGTTTGTGTAAATTTTTGTGTATGTTTGTGTATGTAAGTGTGTGTGTTTGTGTGTGTGTAAGTATATGTGTAAGTATGCATGTGTTTGTGTAAGTGTGTGTATATAAATGTGTGTAAGTGTGTATTGTGTGTAAGTGTGTGTGTGTGTGTAAGTGTGTGAGTTTATGACAGTGTGTGTGTATTGTGTGTGCAAGCGTGTATTGTGAGTAAGTATGTGTGTGTAAGTGTGTGTTGTGAGTAAGTGTGTATTGTGTGTGTAAGTGTGGGTTGAGTGTGTGTATTGTGTGTAAGTGTGGGTGTGTAAATGTGTGTGTGTAAGTTGTAAGTGTGTGAGTTTATGAAAGTGTGTGTAAGTGTAAGTGTGTGTGTATTGTGTGTGAAAGTGTGTATTGTGAGTAAGTGTTTGTGTAAATGTGTGTGTAAGTGTGTACTGAGTTTGTGTAAGTGTGTGTTTTTATGTAAGTATGTATTGTGTGTGTGCAAGTGTATATTGTGTGTGCGTAAGTATGTGTAAATGTGTGTGTATTGTATGTGCAAGTGTGTACTGTGTGTGTGTAAATGTGTGAGTAAGTGGGTATTGTGTGAGTACGTGTGTGCACGTAAGTGTGTATTGTGTGTGTAAGTGTGTGTTTAATGTATGTGTTGTGTGTGCAAGTGTGTATTGTGTGTGTAAATGTAAGTGTGCGTGTGTGTGTTTGTGAAAGTGTGTGTGTAAATGCATGTGTGTAAGTGTGTTTGTAAGTGTGTGTGTATAAGCGTATGTGTATGTGTGTGTAAGTATGTTTGTGCAGGTGTGTGTACGGTTACGTGTGTGTGTAAATGTGTGTGCAAGTGTGAGTGTGTGTGTGTGTTAATGTGTGCGTAAGTGTGAAAGAGTGTGTGTAACTGTGTGTAAGTGTGTATTGTGCGTGTGTGTTTATGAAAGTGTGTGTGTGTAAATGTGTGTGTAAGTGTGAGAGAGTGTGTGTGTACGTGTGAGAGAGAGTGTGTGTAAATGTGTGTAAGCGTGAGAGTGTGTTTGTGAAAGTGTGTGTAAGTGTGTATTGTGTGTGTAAATGCATGTGTAAGTGTGAGAGTGTGTGTGTAAGTGTGTGTTTGTGAAAGTGTGTGTGTGTAAATGTGTGTAAGTGTGTATTGTGTGTAAGTGTGTGTGAAAGTGTGGGTGTGTAAGTGAAAGTGTGTGTGTAAGTGTGTGTGAGTGTTTGTGAAAGTGTGTGTGTGTAAATGTGTGTATGTGTTTGTGAAAGTGTGTGTGTGTAAGGGTGTAATGTGTGTAAGTGTGTGTGTGTTTGTGAAAGTGTGTGTGCAAGTGTGTGCTTGTGAAAGTGTGTGTGTAAATGTGTGTAAGTGTGCATTGTGTGAAAGTTTGTGTTTGTAAAAGTGTGTGTGTGAAAGAGTGTGTAAATGTGTGTATGTGTTTGTGAAAGTGTGTGTGTGTAATTGTGTGTAAGGGTGTATGTGTTTGTGAAAGTGTGTGTGTGTTTGTGAAAGTGTGTGTGTGTGTTTGTGAAAGTGTGTGTGTGTTTGTGAAAGAGTGTGTGAAAGTGTGTGTGTTTGTGAAAGTGTGTGTGTAAATGTGTGTGTGTGTGTGTGTAAGAGTGTGTGTGTTTGTGAAAGTTTGTGTGTAAGTGTGTTTGTGTGTGTAAGTGTGTGTGTGTGTTTGTGAAAGTGTGTGTGTAAGTGAAAGTGAGTATGTGTTTGTGAAAGTGTGTGTTTGTGAAAGTGTGTGTGTTTGTAAAAGTGTGTGTGTAATTGTTGTGTATGTTTGAGAAAGAGTGTGTGAAAGTGTGTGTTTGTGTAAGTGTGTGTGTTTGTGAAAGTGTGTGTGTGTGTAAGTGAAAGTGTGGATGCGTTTGTGAAAGTGTATGTTTGAGAAAGTGTGTGTGTGTAAATGTGTGTAAGTGTTGTGTATGTTTGTGAAAGTGTGTGTGTTTGTGAAAGTGTGTGTGTATGTGTGTGTGTGTTTGTGAAAGTGTGTGTTTGTAAAAGTGTGTGTTTGTAAAAGTGTGTGTGTAATTGTAAGTGTGCGCGTGTTTGTGGAAGTGTGCATGTGTTTGTGAAAGTGTGTGCGTTTGTGAAAGAGTGTGTGAAAGTGTGTGTATTTGTGAAAGTGTGAGTGTAAGTGTGTGTTTGTGAAAGTGTGTGTTTGTAAAAGTGTGTGTGTAAATGTGTGTGTAATTCTAAGTGTGCGCGTGTTTGTTGAAGTGTGCATGTGTTTGTGAAAGTGTGTGTGCTTTTGTGAAAGAGTGTGTGAAAGTGTGTGTATTTGAGAAAGTGTGAGTGTAAGTGTGTGTTTGTGAAAGTGTGTGTTTGTGAAAGTGTGTGTGAGTGGTGTTTGTGAAAGTGTGTGTGTTTGTGAAAGTGTGTGTTTGTGAAAGTGTGTGTTTGTGAAAGTGTGTGTGTAATTGTTGTGTATGTTTGAGAAAGAGTGTGTGAAAGTGTGTGTTTGTGTAAGTGTGTGTGTTTGTGAAAGTGTGTGTGTGTGTAAGTGAAAGTGTGGATGCGTTTGTGAAAGTGTATGTTTTTGAAAGTGTGTGTGTGTAAATGTGTGTAAGTGTTGTGTATGTTTGTGAAAGTGTGTGTGTTTGTGAAAGTGTGTGTGTATGTGTGTGTTTGTGAAAGTGTGTGTTTGTAAAAGTGTGTGTTTGTAAAAGTGTGTGTGTAATTGTAAGTGTGCGCGTGTTTGTGGAAGTGTGCATGTGTTTGTGAAAGTGTGTGCGTTTGTGAAAGAGTGTGTGAAAGTGTGTGTATTTGTGAAAGTGTGAGTGTAAGTGTGTGTTTGTGAAAGTGTGTGTTTGTAAAAGTGTGTGTGTAAATGTGTGTGTAATTGTAAGTGTGCGCGTGTTTGTGGAAGTGTGCATGTGTTTGTGAAAGTGTGTGTGCTTTTGTGAAACAGTGTGTGAAAGTGTGTGTTTGTGAAAGTGTGTGTGAGTGGTGTTTGTGAAAGTGTGTGTGTTTGTGAAAGTGTGTGTGTGTTTGTGAAAGTGTGTGTGTAAGTGAAAGTGAGTATGTGTTTGTGAAAGTGTGTGTTTGTGAAAGTGTGTGTGTTTGTAAAAGTGTGTGTGTAATTGTTGTGTATGTTTGAGAAAGAGTGTGTGAAAGTGTGTGTTTGTGTAAGTGTGTGTGTTTGTGAAAGTGTGTGTGTGTGTAAGTGAAAGTGTGGATGCGTTTGTGAAAGTGTATGTTTTTGAAAGTGTGTGTGTGTAAATGTGTGTAAGTGTTGTGTATGTTTGTGAAAGTGTGTGTGTTTGTGAAAGTGTGTGTGTATGTGTGTGTGTGTTTGTGAAAGTGTGTGTTTGTAAAAGTGTGTGTTTGTAAAAGTGTGTGTGTAATTGTAAGTGTGCGCGTGTTTGTGGAAGTGTGCATGTGTTTGTGAAAGTGTGTGCGTTTGTGAAAGAGTGTGTGAAAGTGTGTGTATTTGTGAAAGTGTGAGTGTAAGTGTGTGTTTGTGAAAGTGTGTGTTTGTAAAAGTGTGTGTGTAAATGTGTGTGTAATTCTAAGTGTGCGCGTGTTTGTGGAAGTGTGCATGTGTTTGTGAAAGTGTGTGTGCTTTTGTGAAAGAGTGTGTGAAAGTGTGTGTATTTGAGAAAGTGTGAGTGTAAGTGTGTGTTTGTGAAAGTGTGTGTTTGTGAAAGTGTGTGTGAGTGGTGTTTGTGAAAGTGTGTGTGTTTGTGAAAGTGTGTGTTTGTGAAAGTGTGTGTTTGTGAAAGTGTGTGTGTAATTGTTGTGTATGTTTGAGAAAGAGTGTGTGAAAGTGTGTGTTTGTGTAAGTGTGTGTGTTTGTGAAAGTGTGTGTGTGTGTAAGTGAAAGTGTGGATGCGTTTGTGAAAGTGTATGTTTTTGAAAGTGTGTGTGTGTAAATGTGTGTAAGTGTTGTGTATGTTTGTGAAAGTGTGTGTGTTTGTGAAAGTGTGTGTGTATGTGTGTGTTTGTGAAAGTGTGTGTTTGTAAAAGTGTGTGTTTGTAAAAGTGTGTGTGTAATTGTAAGTGTGCGCGTGTTTGTGGAAGTGTGCATGTGTTTGTGAAAGTGTGTGCGTTTGTGAAAGAGTGTGTGAAAGTGTGTGTATTTGTGAAAGTGTGAGTGTAAGTGTGTGTTTGTGAAAGTGTGTGTTTGTAAAAGTGTGTGTGTAAATGTGTGTGTAATTGTAAGTGTGCGCGTGTTTGTGGAAGTGTGCATGTGTTTGTGAAAGTGTGTGTGCTTTTGTGAAACAGTGTGTGAAAGTGTGTGTTTGTGAAAGTGTGTGTGAGTGGTGTTTGTGAAAGTGTGTGTGTTTGTGAAAGTGTGTGTGTAAGTGAAAGTGTGTGTGTGCAAGTGAAAGTGTGTGTGTGTTTGTGAAAGTGTGTGTGTGTTTGTGAAAGTGCATGTGTGTTAATGTGTGTGTAAGTGGAAGAGTGTGTGTGTTTTTGTGGCAGAGTGTGTGTTTGTGAAAGTGTGTGTGTGTTTGTGTAAGTGTGTGTGTGTTTGTGAAAGTGTGTGTGTGTATAAATGTGTGTGTATGTGTAAGAGTGTGTGCTTTTGGTGGTGTGTGTTTGTAAAAGTGTGTGCGTGTTTGTGAAAGTGTGTGTGTGTAAATGTGTGTGTAAGTGTGTGTGTTTGAGAAAGTGTGTGTTTGTAAAAGTGTGTAAGTGTGTGTGTTTGTAAATGTGTGTGTAAGTGTGAGGGTGTGTGTGTAAGTGAAAGTGTGTGTGTGTGTAAGTGAAAGTGTGTGTGTGTAAGTGAAAGTGTGTGTGTAAATGTGTGTAAGTGTGTGTTTGTGAAAGTGTGTATGTGTTTGTGAAAGTGTGTGTATGTAAACGTGTGTAAGTGTAAGAGTGTGTGTTTGTGTAAGAATGTGTGTGTTTGTGAAACTGTGTGTGTGTTTGTGAAAGTGTGTGTGTCTGTTTGTGAAAGTGTGTTTGTGTAAGAGTGTGTGTTTGTGCAAGTGTGTGTTTGTGAAATTGTGTGTTTGTGTTTGTGAAAGTGTGTGTATGTAAATGTGTGTGAAAGTGTAAGTGTGTGTGTGTTTGTGTAAGTGTGTGTGTGTGTTTTTGTGAAAGTGTGTGTTTGTGAAAGTGTGTTTAAATGTGCGTATGTGTTTGTAAAAGTGTGTGTGTGTGTTTGTGAAAGTGTGTGTGTATAAATGTGCAGGTAAGTGTGTGTGTTTGTGAAAGTGTGTGTTTGTGAAAGTGTGTGTGTGAGTGTGTGTGTGTAAATGTGTGTAAGGGTGTATTGTGTGTAAGTGTGTGTGTTTGTGAAAGTGTGTGTGTGTAAATGTGTGTGAAAGTGTAAGAGTGTGTGTGTTTGTGCAAGAGTGTGCGTGTTTGTGAAAGTGTGTGTGTTTGTGAAAGTGTGTGTGTGAACGTGTTTGTAAGTGTGTGTGTAAATGTGTGTGTAAGTATAAGAGTGTGTGTGTGTGTGTAAATGTGTGTGTAAGTGTAAGAGAGAGAGTGTGTGTGTAAATATGTGTGTAAGTGTAAGAGTGTGTGTTTGTGAAAGTGTGCGTGTGTAAGTGTGTGTGTTTGTGTAAGGGTGTGTGTGTTTGTGAAAGTGTGTCTGTGTTTGTGTAAGGGTGTGTGTGTAAATGTGTGTGTTTGTGTAAGGGTGAGTGTGTTTGTGAAAGTGTGTGTGTGTGTAAATGTGTGTAAGCATGTATTGTGTGTAAGTGTGTTTGTGTTTGTGAAATTGTGTGTGTGTTTGTGAAAGTGTGCGTGTGTTTGTGAAAGTGTGTGAGTTTGTGAAAGTGTGTGTGTTTGTGAAAGTGTGTGTGTGTAAGTGAAAGTGTGTGTGTGCAAGTGAAAGTGTGTGTGTGTTTGTGAAAGTGTGTGTGTGTTTGTGAAAGTGCATGTGTGTTAATGTGTGTGTAAGTGGAAGAGTGTGTGTGTTTTTGTGGCAGAGTGTGTGTTTGTGAAAGTGTGTGTGTGTTTGTGTAAGTGTGTGTGTGTTTGTGAAAGTGTGTGTGTGTATAAATGTGTGTGTATGTGTAAGAGTGTGTGCTTTTGGTGGTGTGTGTTTGTAAAAGTGTGTGCGTGTTTGTGAAAGTGTGTGTGTGTAAATGTGTGTGTAAGTGTGTGTGTTTGAGAAAGTGCGTGTTTGTAAAAGTGTGTAAGTGTGTGTGTTTGTAAATGTGTGTGTAAGTGTGAGGGTGTGTGTGTAAGTGAAAGTGTGTGTGTGTGTAAGTGAAAGTGTGTGTGTGTAAGTGAAAGTGTGTGTGTAAATGTGTGTAAGTGTGTGTTTGTGAAAGTGTGTATGTGTTTGTGAAAGTGTGTGTATGTAAACGTGTGTAAGTGTAAGAGTGTGTGTTTGTGTAAGAATGTGTGTGTTTGTGAAACTGTGTGTGTGTTTGTGAAAGTGTGTGTGTCTGTTTGTGAAAGTGTGTTTGTGTAAGAGTGTGTGTTTGTGCAAGTGTGTGTTTGTGAAATTGTGTGTTTGTGTTTGTGAAAGTGTGTGTATGTAAATGTGTGTGAAAGTGTAAGAGTGTGTGTGTTTGTGTAAGTGTGTGTGTGTGTTTTTGTGAAAGTGTGTGTTTGTGAAAGTGTGTTTAAATGTGCGTATGTGTTTGTAAAAGTGTGTGTGTGTGTTTGTGAAAGTGTGTGTGTGTAAATGTGTAAGTGTGTGTGTGTTTGTGAAAGTGTGTGTGTATAAATGTGCAGGTAAGTGTGTGTGTTTGTGAAAGTGTGTGTTTGTGAAAGTGTGTGTGTGAGTGTGTGTGTGTAAATGTGTGTAAGGGTGTATTGTGTGTAAGTGTGTGTGTTTGTGAAAGTGTGTGTGTGTAAATGTGTGTGAAAGTGTAAGAGTGTGTGTGTTTGTGCAAGAGTGTGCGTGTTTGTGAAAGTGTGTGTGTTTGTGAAAGTGTGTGTGTGAACGTGTTTGTAAGTGTGTGTGTAAATGTGTGTGTAAGTATAAGAGTGTGTGTGTGTGTAAATGTGTGTGTAAGTGTAAGAGAGAGAGTGTGTGTGTAAATATGTGTGTAAGTGTAAGAGTGTTTGTTTGTGAAAGTGTGCGTGTGTAAGTGTGTGTGTTTGTGTAAGGGTGTGTGTGTTTGTGAAAGTGTGTCTGTGTTTGTGTAAGGGTGTGTGTGTAAATGTGTGTGTTTGTGTAAGGGTGAGTGTGTTTGTGAAAGTGTGTGTGTGTGTAAATGTGTGTAAGCATGTATTGTGTGTAAGTGTGTTTGTGTTTGTGAAATTGTGTGTGTGTTTGTGAAAGTGTGCGTGTGTTTGTGAAAGTGTGTGAGTTTGTGAAAGTGTGTGTGTTTGTGAAAGTCTGTGTGTGTGTAAATGTGAGTAAGTGTGTATTGTGTGTAAGAGTGTGTGTGTTTGTGAAAGTGTGTGTGTGTAAATGTGTGTAAGTGTGTGTGTTTGTGAAAGTGCGTGTGTTTGTAAAAGTGTGTGTGTAAATGTGTGTGTTTGTGTAAGAGTGTGTGTGTTTGTCAAAGCCTGTGTGTAAATGTGTGTAGGTGTGTGTTTGTGAAAGTGTGTGT
Source organism: Stegostoma tigrinum (assembly GCF_030684315.1). Lineage (NCBI taxonomy): Eukaryota > Metazoa > Chordata > Chondrichthyes > Orectolobiformes > Stegostomatidae > Stegostoma > Stegostoma tigrinum. Next base: position 47,785,058 of record NC_081379.1, read on the forward strand.
GTGTTTGTGAAAGTGTGTGTATGTAAATGTGTGTGTAAGTGTAAGAGTGTGTGTTTGTGTAAGAGTGTGTGTGTTTATTAAAGTGTGTGCATTTTTGTGAAAGTGTGTGTGTTTGTGAAAGTGTGTGTGTGTTTGTGAAAGTGTGTGTCCTTTGTGAAAGTGTGTGTGTGTAAGTGAAGTGTGTGTGTGCAAGTGAAAGTGTGTGTGTGTTTGTGAAAGTGTGTGTGTGTGAGTGTGTGTGTGTTTGTGAAAGTGTATGTGTGTTAATGTGTGTGTAAGTGTAAGAGTGTGTGTGTTTGTGAAAGTGTGTGTGTGTAAATGTGTGTGTAAGTGTAAGTGTGTGTGTTTGTGAAAGTGTGTGTGTGTAAATGTGTGTAAGTCTAAGTGTCTGTGTGTTTGTGAAAGTGTGTGTGTGTAAATGTGTGTAAGTGTATGTGTTTGTGAAACTGTCTGTGTGTTTGTGAAAGTGTGTGTGTTTGTAAATGTGTGTGTAAGTGTGAGAGTGTGTGTGTAAGTGAAAGTGTGTGTGTGTGTAAGTGAAAGTATGTGTGTGTAAGTGAAAGTGTCTGTGTAAATGTGTGTAAGTGTATGTGTTTGCGAAAGTGTCTGTGTGTTTGTGAAAGTGTGAGTGTGTTTGTAAATGTGTGTGTAAGTGTGAGAGTGTGTGTAAGTGAAAGTGTGTGTGTGTGTGTAAGTGAAAGTATGTGTGTGTAAGTGAAAGTGTCTGTGTAAATGTGTGTAAGTGTGTGTTTGTGCAAGTGTGTATGTGTGTTTGTGAAAGTGTGTGTATGTAAATGTGTGTGTAAGTGTAAGAGAGTGTGATTGTGTAAGAGTGTGTGTGTTTGTGAAAGCGTGTGTATGTTTGTGAAAGTGTGTATGAGTGTTTGTGAAAGTGTGTGTTTGTGAAAGTGTGTGTGTGTGCATCTAAGTGAAAGTGTGTGTGTGTAAGTGAAAGTGTGTGTGTAAATGTGTGTAAGTGTGTGTTTGTGAAAGTGTGTGTGTGTTTGTGAAAGTGTGTGTATGTAAATGTGTGTGTAGGTGTAAGAGAGTGTGTTTGTGTAAGAGTGTGTGTGTTTGTGAAAGTGTGTGTATGTTTGTGAAAGTGTGTGTGTCTGTTTGTGAAAGTGTGTGTGTAAGTGAAAGTGTGTGTGTGCAAGTGAAAATGTGTGTGTGTAAGTGTGTGTGTGTTTGTGAAAGTGCGTGTGTGTTAATGTGTGTGTAAGTGTAAGAGTGTGTGTGTGTTTGTGGAACAGTGTGTGTTTGTGAAAGTGTGTGTGTGTAAATGTGTGTGTATGTGTTAGTGTGTGTGTGTTTGTGAAAGCGTGTGTGTGTGTGTGTGTGTGTGCATGTGGGTGTGTGTGTGTGTGTGTGTGTGCACGCGCATGTGGTTGTGTGAGTGAGTGTGTGTGTGTGCGCATGTGGGTGTGCGTGTGTGTTTGTGCGCACATGTGGGTGTGTGACTGAGTGTGTCTATGCGCGTGTGTGTGTGTGTGTGTGCGCATGTGGGTGTGCATGTGTGTGTGTGTGCGCGCATGTGGGTGTGTGAGTGAGTGTGTGCGTGTGGTGCGCATGTGGGTGTGTGAGTGAGTGTGTCTATGTGTGTGTGTGTGTGTGTGTGTGTGAGAGAGTGAGAGTGCCTGTGTTTGAGGGTGAGGGAGAGTGTGATACTGTGAGGGACAGCATGAGGATGAGTGTATGAGGCGGTGGTAGAGGTGGTGGGGAGTTTCCACCCTGGAGCATGGATGGTGGAGAATCCGAGATTGTGGAATGCCAGTTGCAGGAGGAGTATTCCCTGAGGGAACGTGAAGACTGTACCTCCCTGCAGTGAGCATCTCCCATCACTCCCTCTGACAGTGTGGGCTAGCACCTTGACCAGTCACGGGCTCCAGCGACGGGCTGTAGGGGCAAGGGCTGGAATGGGGGTCAAATGTGAAAGAATTGGGAGGGCAGGAGGAGGAGGTTGGTGGGGGTGGGAGCAGGGGTTTTAAATAGGGAGGAGGGCGGCACTTATTACTGAAACAGCCCCCTGAGATATAAATGGGATAAGGCCCTGCCTCAGTGACACTGTGTAAACCGCTGCTCGGATTCTCTAACACCACTCCCACTGAGTAAACCTGAAACACTGTCATTGGTTTGGCTCAATGTCCAATGTCTAAACAAACATCAGCATTGTGGTAGACCCAGCCTCCTTTACCTGTGATAACAAAGTGTGGGGCTGGATGAACACAACAGGCCAAGCAGCATCACAGGAGCACAAAAGCTGATGTTTCAGGCCTAATGAAGTTCTAGGGCCGAAACATCAGCTTCGGCACATGAGCATCTTGCATCTCTTTGCACAGATCCCACAAACTGCCGCCAGCTGAAAGGAAGGAGGGAGATTAATCATGTGAAAGCCTAACCTTTCCAAGTGTCATTGTGGTTTGGGTGGATTTAAAAGGCTGGTTAGAGATAATATTTAGTAACATTGAAGATCTATGTAAAAGGGAAAGGTTAGGAGGGCCACAGGGAATGATGGGAACAGGGCGCTAGATTCTCCTTTCACAGAAAGAGAGCTAATCCAGCCATGATGGGATGAAAGGCCTGTTTCTATCAGTATCATTCCATGATGCACACTCTAAGTCATCATCTAGTCAAAATATTCTGGTCTTTAACAAATAATATATGACCAATTTTCTCACCATTCTGGCTCACCTCGGAGGTTGTGAAGAGTGAATGTATTTTCAGACTCCTCATTGGTCTCCTCATTGATGGTACCACAGACCTCAGACAGTCCTCAACTCACTCCGCCACTCAGCCCAAGATGGTGACACCAGTACGGTAGGGAATGTTTGGGCTCTGCAGCATTTCTGCTCCAGGCCGGCCCCATCTTCTCCCACTTTCCCTGTCTCTTTTTATCCTTCATCTTCTGATGCCATGGGGAAGCCAGAGCAGAGTCAGCTGCAGTGATAGAGGTGCCCACAGCATGGAGCCAGGGGACTTGGTGGATCTTTGGCAGTGGCGGTGCCCGGAGCATGGACTCCCGGCCCTGGTAGGCCTGGAGAATGGACTCCTGGCCCTGGTAGGCCCAAGCATAGACTCCTGGCCCTGGTAGGCCCGAGCATGAATTCCTGGCCGCAGTAGGCCCAAAGCATTTACTCCCGGCCAAGGTAGGCTCAGAGCAGAGTCTCCCCGATACCTGGGACACCTTGCAGAGACCTTATCGAAGACCTGGAGCTGGGTTTGAAATCTCTTTCTACAGAGAATTGACTCTATTTATGTAATTTCTTTTTGTAAATTGAAATAGCGGAGAATTGTGGCAACAAAGCACTAGTCATTGAATCTTTCTAGATATATGTGACACTGAATTGCTCATACTCCCACTCAGTGACTGACTGTCCCCTTCAATCAGAGCTCTTACCAAACATTAACTCACTTCAGCCCCTCCCCATACTCCACACTGCTGCAACTCTCCTACATAATGCTCACACACCTACAGCTTTTCAACCAGGAAGGCTCCATCAGCTGGTGACCTGCCCTAGTATTGTAGTGTTTACCTTCAGCGGGGTATTTGTATCTGATGAGACAATAGCTTATGATTTAGTCCTGTAATGGACGGACAAAATACTGGGTAACATCAGGGTGAAAGCGTTCAATAGATGATTATTGCAGCTAGAATCCACCTATAATTACAGCTGCAGCCACAACAGCGTCCAGGCTCATCTTAAACCATTTGATTCCACAGTTGGGCCATCTTGTGGCACAGTGGTAGTGACCCTACCCTTCGATCAGGAGGCCCAAGTTCAGGCCTCACTTGTTCCAGAGGTGGGCAATGGCTTTTCTGAACATGTTGATTAGAAAAATCGTTTAAATTTTTGAAAAAGCAGACACAAGGGCCCTCTTGTGGCACAATGGTAGCGTCACATTTAAAAAGAGTTCCAGCCCATTCTATTTTTATTCTGGGGGGCGGGGAAAGGGTGCAGTGGTGGATGGATAGCCTTCAGGGGCAGTTCAAAGGCAGCCATGGGGTGGGGTAGGGAAAGGCAGGACACTGGGGAAAGGGTAGACGATGGCCCTCCCCAGTTCTCCGCAATGTGACCTGAGTCATTTAAAAGGTGATGTTAGGCCCATCACCTCAGCCTCAGCCAGTAGCTGTTGGCATGTGACAGTGACCAGGCCTGAGTCAGCCATCTTGGTGATGTAGGGCTTTATCTGAGCTGCCATGTCAGGACTGAACCCAAAACCTAGCCCTCTCCACTGTCACCTCTAACACCCCATCCTCCCCGAGATCCACCTCACAGGAGGTGCATCAATTGCCCATTAACTCCTCTCTAAGGGCCCAGATGCACTGTCCAGATGAAGCCCTTGTATTTCTTTCAGTGCTATGTTCACGGCTCACGGTGCAATCCCCTCTATGATGGACAGACCCAACACAAATCCCTGTCTCACTCTACCAGTGTGAGCCCCACGTTCTAATTGCTTGCCCTTCTGATGCACGACTTTGCCCGCGCTGTAACATCTCTGTCCTCGGCCTGTGGCCTGGTGGAGCCTAACACAAGACACAGAGTCACAGGCCTTACCTTTTCCTTGTAGACACTTTGCAGCTCTCTGAACTCGGCACTGGGGATGTACCCCTTGTGGACTGCTATGGTTCAATACGGTGCCTCCTCAGGGGCAATTAGGGGTGAGCAATAAATGATGGCCTGGCCAGCATCCTCTACATACCACAAACTAATTAAATCAAAAAACTTTCGCTGTGGGTTTGCAGACAGCTGGGTCAGGCTGCAGGGTCCAGAAAGAAGCAGAAATGGAAGCCCATCATCAACAGAGTGAGATGTATTAGCCCATTTGATTTGCTTTACTATTGTCACATGTTCCTGGGTACAGTGAAAAGTTTTGTTTTACATGTAGTACAGGCAGATCATAGCATCCAAAGTGCATTAGGATAATAGAACAGAGCGGGGAATACAATGATACAGCTACAGAGAAGTTGCGCATTGTCGACATTAAATTTGCTCATTCAGAAGCTAGTGACAGCAGTGAAGAAGCTGTTCTTGAATCTGTTCGTAAATATGTTTAAGCTTTTGTACCTTCCTGCCTGACGGAAGAGATTATAACTGGGGTAAGAGAGGAGTCTAATGATATTGGCTGCCTTCCTGAGGCAGTGGGAAGTGCAGGTAGAGTCAATGGATGGGAGGTTGGCTTATGTGAAGGACTGGGCTGTGATCACAACTCTCCATAGTTTTTTCACAGTCCTGGGAAGAGCCGTCGCTGTACCAAGCCATGATGCATCCGGATTGAATTGTTTCTATGGTGACAAGTCGGGAGTAAGTGCCTATTCTTAAAAATTAGGTTCCTCTAAATGGGGAGTCAACAAATGATCACATGACCAAATTGTCTGGGAGATAGACATTAGAATGAAAAAGGCACAAAAGTTTAAATATTGGGTGAACATGTAGTTGGGAGTGGTTCTGTGATCAAGCAGTTTGCGTTAGGTTTTTGAGTAAGTGGGCTACAGAAGATAAATCATGTCTCTTGGGTTTCAGATGAAAATTTTGGATGTTGTCTGAAAGAATATTGCACACAGATGGACTCCTGGCAGTGAGTCATACTGTGGGAATAGCTGAGATGTGGAGAGAGAGAGAGAGACAGAGGGACACAGGGAGAGACAGAGACAGAGGGACACAGAGAGACAGTCAGAAAGAGAGACACAGAGAGAGAGGGAGAGGGACAGAGACAGAGAGATAGAGAGACAGAGGGACAAGGGGACACAGGGAGAGACAGAGAGAGGAACAGAGACAGAGCAATAGAGACACAGAGGACACAGGGAGAGACAGAGACAGAGGGACACAGAGAAAGAGTCAGAAAGAGAGAGACAGAGGGACACAGGGAGAGACAGAGACAGACAGAGGGACACAGAAAGACAGTGAGACAAAGGGACACAGAGAGACAGAGACAGAGGGTGGGGGAGAGGTTTAGGGGCACATCTGTCAGGGTAAGTAATATTAGATGAGGAGAGTTCTGACCAGGAGATGGTTGGGCTCGAGGTGCTAATGTGGGGTTTGCAGCTACAGAGGGAGATTGGGAACAGTTAACCTCAGTGCATTTATAAATGTTTGGAACAGCACTTGGAGCAAATGGTTAATCTTCTCATTTCCCATATTGTTAATATGTTTATTGGAGTTGGGTTGAATGGGTGCAGGAAGCAAGTGGAGATAAGAGGTCAGATTCAAGAGTGTGGGTGTGTGTGAACATTGTACTTTTAATGCTTTCAGAGGAACTATCTTTTTAAGGTAGAGTGTAGTTATTAATATTCAGGGTCATTGACTTTTGGCATTACGAAGATCTCTTTTGTTTTCAATTGTGAACCTTGTAGCTTTGCTACCTTTGTAAATGCTAAAAGAATTCTTAAAGAAAAATGAATTTTTCCAGGTCTCCCCTGAGATTATTACAGATTTTTCTGAACCTCAATGCTCTCACCAACCAACTCCCTCCCACCATATGATGAAGGGGCCAGCTAGATGCTCCTCATCGCCTGGATTGAGCCTGAGGAGTGGGGGTCTGTTCAGTTAATGGACCCTCCTAGTGTGTCAGATATATGATATATTAGTATTGTATGTGTAAGAGAAGACTTTGGTTTTGTGGATAGTCACTTGGAGGGTCAGGTCCTAAACAACATAGCCGCTAGACTGAGTATGCAGCAGGTGAAGACGGAACCACACGAGGGAAAACCTTACTTGCCCTCATTTTTACCAAAATGCCAGTTGCAATTCCATCTGTCAAAGGCAGTATCAGTAAGAGTGACCACTGCACAGTCCTTGTGGAGACAAAATCCCACCTTCACATCGAAAATAACTTCCATTGTGTTGAGTGGCACTATCACCATACTAAATGGGACAGACTTTGCACAGATCTAGCACCTTAAGACTGGGTATCCATGAGGTATTGTGGACAATCAACAGCAGCAGAATTGTACTCAAGCACAATCTGTGACCTCATAACCTGGCATATCCCCCCTGAAATATTACCATCAAGCCAGAGGATCAATCCTGGTTTAGTACAAGACTGCAGGAGGCTATGCTAGGAGCAGGACCAGGCATACCTGGTGAAGCCACCAAACAGGGCTACTTGGATGCCAAACAGCATAAGCAGAGAGTGATAGACAGATCTATGCAATCCCACAACCAATGGATCAGATCTAAGCTCTGCAGTCGTGCTACATCCAGTCGTGAATGTTGGTAGACAGTTAAACAACTCACTGGAGGAGGAGGCTCCACAAATATCCCCATACTCAATGATGGAAGAGCCCAGCACATCAGTGCAAAAGATAAGGCTGAAGCTTTCACAGCAGTCTTCAGCCGGAAATGCCAAGTGGATGATCCATCTTGGCCTCCTCCAGTCGTCCCCAGCATTACTGGTCTTCTGCCAATTCTATTCACTTCATGTGGTAAAAAGAGATGGTTGGAGACACTGGGTATGGCAAAGACATGTCTTGAACACATTCCAGCAACAGTACTGAAGACGTGTGGTCCAGAACTTGCCGCTCCCCTAGCCAAGCTGCGCCAGTACAGTTATAATACTGATATTTATCTGACAATGGAAAATTGCCTAAGCATGTCCTGTACATAAAAAGCAGGATAAATCCAACCTGGCCAATTACCACCCCATCAGCCTACTCTCAATTATCAATAAAGTGATGGAAGTTGTCATCAACAGGACTAGCAAGCAGCACCTGCTCAGCAAGAACTGGCTCAGTGATAACAAAGTGTGGGGCTGGATGAACACAGCAGGCCAAGCAGCATCTCAGGAGCACAAAAGCTGTTGTTTCAGGCCTAGACCCTTCATCAGAGAGGGGGATGGGGAGAGGGTTCTGGAATAAATAGGAAGAGAGGGGGAGGCAGGCCGATGACGGAGAGAAAAGAAGATAGGTGGAGAGGACAGTATAGGTGGGGAGGTAGGGAGGGGATAGGTCAGTCCAGGGAAGATGGACAGGTCAAGGAGGTGGGATGAGGTTAGTAAGTAGGAGATGGAGGTGCGGCTTGGGGTGGGAGGTAGAGGTGGGTGAGAGGAAGAACAGGTTAGGGAGGCAGAGACAGGCTGGGCTGGTTTTGGGATGTGGTGGGGGAAGGGGAGATTTTGAAGCTTGTGAAGTCCACATTGATAGCATTGGACTGCAGGGTTCCCAAGTGGAATATGAGTTGCTGTTCCTGCAACCTTTGGGTGGCATCATTGTGGCACTGCAGGAGGCCCATGATGGACATGTCGTCTGAGGAATGGGAGGGGGAGTTAAAATGGTTTGCGACTGGGAGGTGCAGTTGTTTATTGCGAACCGAGAGGAGGTGTTCTGCAAAGCGGTCCCCAAGCCTCCGCTTGGTTTCCCCAATGTAGAGGAAGCCACAACGGGTACAATGGATACAGTATACCACATTGTCAGATGTGCAGGTGAACATCTGCTTGATATGGAAAATCATCTTCGGGCCTGGGGTGGGGGTGAGGGAGGAGGTGTGGGGGCAAGTGTAGCACTTCCTGCGGTTGCAGGGGAAGGTGCCGGGTGTGGTGGGGTTGGAGGGGAATGTGGAGCAAACAAGGGAGTCACGGAGAGAGTGCTCTCTCTGGAAGGCAGACAGGATGGGGACGGAAAAATGTCTTGGGTGGTGGGGTCGGATTGTAAATGGCGGAAGTGTCAGAGGATGATGTGTTGTATCCGGAGGTTGGTGGAGTGGTGTGTGAGAACGAGAGGGATCCTCTGGGGGCGTTGTGGCGGGGTGGGGGGGTGGTATGAGGGATGTGTTGTGGGAAATGCGGGAGACGCGGTCAAGGGCGTTCTCGACCACTGTGGGGGGAAAGTTGTGGTCCTTGAAGAACGTGGACATCTGGGATGTGCGGGAGTGGAATGCCTCATCCTGGGAGCAGATGCGGCAGAGGCAGAGGAATTGGGAATAGGGGATGGAATTTTTGCAGGAGGGTGGGTGGGAGGAGGTGTATTCTAGGTAGCTGTGGGAGTCGGTGGGCTTGAAATGGACATCAGTTTCTAGCTGGTTGCCTGAGATGGAGACTGAGAGATCCAGGGAGGTGAGGGATGTGCTGGAGATGGCCCAGGTGAACTGAAGGTTGGGGTGGAAGGTGTTGGTGAAGTGGATGAACTGTTCGAGCTCCTCGTGGGAACATGAGGTGGGGAGCAACACCCCAACCTCAAGTTCACCTGGGCCATCTCCAACACATCCTTCACCTTCCCAGACCTCTCAGTCTCCATCTCAGGTAACCAGCTAGAAACTGACCCAACCATCTTCAGTTGCTTCATCAATGGCCTTCCCTCCATCATAAGGTCAGAAGTGGGGATGTTCACCAATGACTACACAACGTTCAGCACCACTCGCAACTCTTCAGATACTGAAGTAGCCCGTGTTCAAATGCAACAAGATCTGGACAATATCCAGGCGTGGGCTAAGGGGTGGCAAGTTACATTTACGCCATAAGAATGCCAGACTATGACCATCATGTATAAGAGATAATCTAACCACCACTCCTTGGCATTCAATGGTGTTAACATCACTGAATTCCTCACTATCAACATCCTGGGGGGGTTACCATTGACCAGAAACTCAACTAGAGACACCACAAACACAGTGGCTACAAGAGCAGTCAGAAGCTAGGAATACTGAGGGGAGTAACTCACCTCAGGACTCTGCAAAGCCTGTCTACCATCTACAAGGCGCAAGTTAGGAGTGTGATGGAATACTCCCCACTCGCCTGGATGAGTGCAGCCCCAACAACACTCAAGAAGCTTGACACCATCCGGGGCAAAGCAGCCGCTTGATTGGCACCACATCCAGAAGCATCCCACTCCCTCCAGCCTCAGTAGCAGCAGTGTGTACTATCTACAAGATGCACTGCAGAAATTCACCAAAGATCCTTAGACAGAACCTTCCAAACCCACAATCACTTCCATCCAGAAGGACAAGGGTTGCAGATACATGGAACCACCAGCCCCCTGCAAGTTCCCCTCCGAGCCACTCACCATCCTGACATGGAAATATATCGCCATTCCTTCACTTTCGCTGGATAAGAATCCTGGAATTCCCTCCCTAAGGGCATTGCGGGTCAACCCCACAGCAGGAGAACTGCAGTGGCTCAAGAGGGCAGCTCATCCCACCTTCTCAAGGGGCAACTAGGGACAGGCAAGAAATGCCGACCAGCCAGCTATACCCACATCCCACTAATGAATAGGGGGAAAAAATCCCCAACATTTTGTGTGCTTACTTGACATGCAACAGTGCAGACCCAAACTACTTTTGTGTCGGTCTGTATATACAAAGAGTCATTTTTTATGAATAAAGTATATTTTTGAGATTAAACAAAGAAGCTGATGGGGATAGAGTCCTGTCACACATCTCCTTCTGGAATGTTCCTTTGTATACACCTGGACTCTGTCACTGCACAGTGCCCTTGAACTGGCTGCAGGGGGTGTAGAGACTGTCACACATCTCCTTCCAGAATGTTCCTTTGCAAAGGAAGTCTGGAGAAGGATGCAGTGGTTTTTGTTGCGGCTCATCCTGAGCAGCTTCGTTGAGCAGGACTCGATGCTCCACGGTCCGTTCCCTGGGCCGCACACCGAGACAAACATTGACTGAGCCTGGAGAGTGATCAACTTGGTGAATGACATTTGGCTTTCCCGAAACCTGCTGGTCTTCCAGAATGAGGAGTTGATGTTGACTGAATGTTGCAGACTGGCACATTCCAAAATCCAGGACGACAGGCTGAGGGAGGCACGAAAGCTTAGGGCAGCTGCTGGCAAGGCGCAGCGAGGAAAAGGCCATTGTGTGCGGTCTTTCTGCTGAAGTTAAATGGGTATCCACTCAGTTATCCACCCTACCAATGGCTCTAAAATATGAAAATATTGTCTTGTACAATAAGAAATGCCTTTGGTTTGATGGTTGGACAGAGACCATCTCCAGTGTTTTGTTTGTCTCTTCGTATGCTACTGTACAGAATGGAACTGCTTTAGAGTCACAGAGCCATACAGCACTGAAACAGACCCTTCGGCACCGTTTCCCTGGAGCCAACCTTCCTCAGGCTTGTTTTTATTTCATTTCGTGAATATACTTTACTCATAAAATATCTTTTTGTGGCATTGGTAGTCACTTGTTCTCACTGGGGTGTAGGAGGATGACCTTATGGAAGTTTATAAAACCATGAGAGGTACAGATAGAGTTACTGGTGGTGCCTTTTCCCTAGGATGGGGGGGTTTCCAAACCAGAGGGCACATCGTTAAGGTTAGAGGAGAGAGCTTCAGAAAGGACATGCAGGGCAAGTTATTTTACGCAGAGTTATTCCTGTGTGGAATGACCTTCCTGGGGAAGTGGTGGATGTGGTTACAATTACATTTAACAGACTGATTAGTACATGAATAGGAAAGGTTTGGAGGGATTTGGGCCAAGGTACAGGCAGGTAGGATTGGTTTAGTTTGTGATTACGGTCAGCATGGACTGGTTGGGCCGAAGGGTCTGTTTCCGAGCTGTATGACTCTATGACTCTAAAGCAGTTCCATTCTGCACAGTAGCATATGAAGAAATGAACAAAACACTGGAGTTTGTCTCTGTCCAACCATCAAACCAAAGGAATTTCTTATTGTACAAGACTATATTTGCATATATTAGAGACATTGGGAGCGTGGATACTGAAGCTGCTCAGAGAATGGTGCTGATTTATTCATCCTTTCAGAGTGAGCAGGAGAGTGTCCAACTTGATGGACCAGACAGATGGGTGGCACGAGGTTCAGTGCAGAGAGGTGTGAGATAATGCACGAAAACGCAACATAAAGTAGAGAGAACAACTCACTTTGGGGCGGCACGGTGGCTCAGTGGTTAGCACTGCTGCCTCACGGCTCTAGAGACCCAGGTTCGAATCCACCCTCGGGCGACTGTCTGTGCGGAGTCTGCACATTCTCCCCATGTCTGCGTGGGTTTCCTCTCACAGTCTAAAGATGTGCAGGCGAGGTGTATTGTCCGTAGTGTTCAGGGGATGTGTAGATTAGGTGGGTTATAGGGAGATTGATCTGTGTGGACTTGTTGGGCCGAATGGCCTGTTTCCACACTGTAGGGGTTCTGTGATAAAGGAGGTGGGGGAGAAAAGGAAACTGGGTATATTTATGCGTGGAATGTTGAAGGTGGCGGGACAGGCAGAGAGAGCAGTTAATGAAGCACGTAGCGCCCTTGGCTTTATTAATAGGAATATTGGATACTGGGGAAGTGATGGCCTCGTGGGATTATCATGGGACTGTTAACCCAGAGACCTGGGTAATGCCCTAGGGGTCATAGCAGATGGTGGAACTCGAATTCAATTTTCAAAAATCTGAAATTAAGAGTCTAATGATGTCAATTGTTGGAAAAATCCACCTGGTTCACTGACACCTCCCCCCCCCCAATCTTTAGGGAAGGAAACTGCCATCCTTACCTGGTCTGCGCCTACATGTGACTCTAGTTTGACTCAACTGCCTTCTGGGTGATTAGGGATGAGCAATAAATGCGGTTCAAGCCAGGAATACCCTTGTCCATGATGCAGTTCCATGTTAAAGCTGTACAAGATGCTGTTAGACCTCAGCTTGAGAGTGTGTGTACAGTTGTGAGTGCTGCATTATAGGGAGGGGGTGAATGGGTTGCAGAGACCGTAGGAGTGACTCACAGAAGTGTTCTGGGAATGAGAGACAGTTATGAAGATAAATTAAAGCCAGCCTGTTCCTACTCAGAAAGAAGACGGCATGGAGGGTTTGAGAGGGGTTTTATAAAAAGGTGAGAGGGCTGGATTGAGTCGACAGGGAGAAACTGTTCTCAGAATAAAGCGTTAAGAGCGTAGATTTTAAATGATGTACAAACGATGTGAGGGGAAAGTTTTCTCACACAGTGAGTTGTTAGGTTGTGGAATGCACTGTCTGTGATGGAGGCACCGCTTTGGAGCAGGTGCGATTTCAACCCAGGCCTCCTGGTCCAGGGGTAGGGACACTGTGCCACATGGGGGCCCCGGGGTCGCTGGAGAGATTTACATTCAACTCGTTCCACAAGACACTGAGAAACAGGCAGACTGTCACGGGGACCTCGAAGGAAGGAAGTCTCCCATTTTTCCTCCGATCTGGCCCACACCTGACTCCAGAACCACAGCAAAGTGCAGCTGTGCTCTCGGCCTCCCTCTGAAATGGCCCAGCGAGCCACTTGGCTCAAGGATGATGAAGGATGGGCAACAATCCCCCAACCCCTTTCACCATCTTCTGAGGGATTCTGGGAGACAAGTCAACACTAGGCCTGAGGCCTAGCTATTGGGGATGTTCAGGTAGATTCATCCAGGAAGCGACAGTACCAGAGAAAGGAAAAACAATGCAAATAAAGAGTTAACACGTCAACAAATTGTGGGAGGGAAGAGAGTCATTGTTTTGGGTGGTTTATTTAATTGTAGGAAAAAGTGGGGATGACCATGTTAAGGGACAGATTAACAGACATCTGCAACTCCAGGCCTTGCTCACGCATCCCTTCATCTGAATCTTTTCTGCAGGCTTTTTGCAAGCTGTTGCATCGCAGGAGATTTCCGGTCTATAAAATTTGACAATTCCTTATCCTTCATCATCTCCGCGTGGGCCTCATCAAATAGCTCCTTGCCCACGGCACACTTGACCCGCTCGCGCCATTCGATGAGTTTAGGCCGACCTTCCAGGGGGTCAAATCCAGTTGCTATGGGCTACAGGAGAAGAGAGGGAGATGAAACAGATGGAGGTAGAGAGAGGCCTTGCTGCCCTCTGCTGTCCCTTGGCAACATTGTCTTGCCCCTCCCTACAACACCCTGCGCTGGAGCCAGTCTCAACGAAAACCTCGGGGGCAGATTCTGGGATCTTCCACCTCGCGGTTCTGCCATCACCTTTACCTCAGCTGATCCTCTGCAGAAGCCTTTGCCCTTATCTCTGGACTCTTCCAATTCAGAGCAAAGTGTGGTGAGACACGCACCTTCTATCCTCACCCAAACTGGGGCAGTAACCCTCCTTCCCCCTGTCACAACACCCTCCCCCCGAGTTGACACCCCACTGCAATCAACATCTTGGCTTTGAAATCCTCATCCTTGTTTAGAGATCCCTCATGCACTCCCTATCGCCAATGTCCTCCACTCCCCTCTTGTGGATATGGTGGTTCAGGGGAATAATGCGCCGCCCAGTCCGATGATCTATGCGTGGGCAACGGCTAAAGCTGTCCCAGTGGTCAAGCTGGCTCTGTCTGTCTTACACATGGAACTTGTACCCATCACACGACCAACATCATCAGGTTTAAGGCTGGGGGCCTCCCCTTTTCAGAATGATAACCCCCACCCACACTCAGAGCTGACCCAGTCCAACAAACAGGATGGGTGCCCCCTATCTACCCACCCCTCCCCTCAACATCTTGGTCGTGGTTGCCATAACACTCTCATGCGAAAGCGCGTTCCCAAAAATAATTCCCCCTCCCCAGTTCTGGTTAGTCTAATCCCCAAGCTCTGTGACATAGAACATAGAACATTACAGCACAGTACAGGCCCTTCGGCCCTCGATGTTGTGCCGACCTGTCATACCGATCTCAAGCCCATCTAACCTACACTATTCCACGTACGTCCATATGCTTATCCAATGACGACTTAAATATACCTAAAGTTGGCGAATCTACCACCATTGCAGGCAAAGCGTTCCATTCCCTTACTACTCTCTGAGTAAAGAAACTACCTCTGACATCTGTCCTATATCTTTCACCCCTCAATTTAAAGCTATGCCCCCTTGTGCTTGCCGTCACCATCCTAGGAAAAAGGTTCTCCCTATCCACCCTATCTAACCCTCTGATTATTTTATATGTTTCAATTAAGTCACCTCTCAACCTTCTTCTCTCTAATGAAAACAGCCTCAAGTCCTTCTGCCTTTCCTCATAAGACCTTCCCTCCATACCAGGCAACATCCCAGTAAATCTCCTCTGCACCGTCCAAAGCTTCCACATCCTTCTTTTAATGCGGTGACCAGAACTGTACACAATACTTCAAGTGCGGCCGCACCAGAGTTTTGTACAGCTTCACCATAACCTCTTGGTTCCGGAACTCGATCCCTCTATTAATAAAAGCTAAAACACTGTATGCCTTCTTAACAGCCCTGTCAACCTGGGTGGCAACTTTCAAGGATCTGTGTACATGGACACCGAGATCTCTCTGCTCATCTACACTACTGAGAATCTTACCATTAGCCCTGTACTTTGCCTTCTGGTTACTCCTACCAAAGTGCATCACCTCACACTTGTCTGCATTAAACTCCATTTGCCACCTCTCAGCCCAGCTCTGCAGCTTATCTATGTCTCTCTGCAACCTACAACATCCTTCGTCACTATCCACAACTCCACCAACCTGAGTGTCGTCTGCAAATTTACTAACCCATCCTTCCACGCCCTCATCCAGGTCATTTATAACAATGACAAACAGCAGTGGACCCAACACCGACCCTTGCGGTACACCACTAGTAACTGGTCTCCAGGATGAACGTTTCCCACCAACTACCACCCTCTGTCTTCTTTCAGCAAGCCAATTTCCGATCCAAACTGCTATGTCTCCCACAATTCCATTCCTCTGCATTTTGTACAATAGCCTACTGTGGGGAACCTTATCGAACGCCTTGCTGAAATCCATATACACCACGTCAACCGGTTTACTCTCATCTACCTGTTTAGTCACCTTCTCAAAGAACTCAATAAGGTTTGTGAGGCATGACCTTCCCTTCACAAAACTGTGCTGACTATCCCTAATCAATTAATTCTTTTCTAGATGATTATAGATCCTATCCCTTATAACCTTTTCCAACACTTTACCAACAACTGAGGTAAGGCTCACTGGTCTATAATTACCAGGGTTGTCTCTACTCCCCTTCTTGAACAGGGGAACCACATTTGCTATCCTCCAGTCGTCTGGCACTATTCCTGTAGACAATGACGAGTTAAAGATCAATGCCAAAGGCTCGACAATCTCCTCCCTGGCTTCCTAGAGGATCCGAGGATAAATCCCATCCGGCCCAGGGGACTTATCTATCTTCAACCTCTGAAGGATTTCTAATACCTCTTCCATGTGAACCTTAATCCCACCTAGTCTAGTAGCCTGTATCTCAGTATTGTCCTCGACAACATTGTCGTTTTCTAGAGTGAATACTGTTGAAAAATATTCATTTAGCACTTCCCCTATCTCCTCTGACTTCAAGCACAACTTTCCACTACTATCCTTGATTGGCCCTAATCTTAGAACATAGAACATAGAACATAGAACAGTACAGCACAGAACAGGCCCTTCAGCCCACGATGTTGTGCCGACCATTGATCCTCATGTATGCACCCTCAAATTTCTGTGACCATATGCATGACCAGCAGTCTCTTAAATGACCCCAATGACCTTGCTTCCACAACTGCTGCTGGCAACGCATTCCATGCTCTCACAACTCTCTGTGTAAAGAACCCGCCTCTGACATCCCCTCTATATTTTCCTCCAACCAGCTTAAAACTATGACCCCTCGTGCTAGCCATTTCTGCCCTGGGAAATAGTCTCTGGCTATCAACTCTATCTATGCCTCTCATTATCTTGTATACCTCAATTAGGTCCCCTCTCCTCCTCCTTTTCTCCAATGAAAAGAGTCCGAGCTCAGTCAACCTCTCTTCATAAGATAAGCCCTCCTGTCCAGGCAGCATCCTGGTAAACCTCCTCTGAACCCTCTCTAAAGCATCCACATCTTTCCTATAATAGGGCGCCCAGAACTGGACGCAGTATTCCAAGTGCGGTCTAACCAAAGTTTTATAGAGCTGCAACAAGATCTCACGACTCTTAAACTCAATCCCCCTGCTAATGAAAGCCAAAACACCATATGCTTTCTTAACAACCCTGTCCACTTGGGTGGCCATTTTAAGGGATCTATGTATCTGCACACCAAGATCCCTCTGTTCCTCCACACTGCCAAGAATCCTATCCTTAATCCTCTACTCAGCTTTCAAATTCGACCTTCCAAAATGCATCACCTCACATTTATCCAGGTTGAACTCCATCTGCCACCTCTCAGCCCATCTCTGCATCCTGTCAATGTCCTGCTGCAGCCTACAACAGCCCTCTATACTGTCAATGACACCTCCAACCTTCGTGTCGTCTGCAAACTTGCTGACCCATCCTTCAATCCCCTCATCCAAGTCATTAATAAAAATTACAAACAGACTTAATCTTGTCATTCTTTTATTCCTTAAATACCTATAGAAAGCCTTAGGGTTTACCCTGATCCTATCCACCAACAACTTCTCATGTCTCCTCCTGGCTCTTCTGAGCTCTCTCTTTAGGTCTTTCCTAGCTACCTCGTAGCCCTCAAGTGCCCTAACTGAGCCTTTACATCTCATCCTAACATAAACCTTCTTCTTCCTCTTGACCAGAGATTCCACCTCCTTCGTAAACCACAGCTCCTGCACTCTACAGCTTCCTCCCTGCCTGACAGGTACATACTTATCTAGGACACACAGGAGCTTTTTCTTGAATAAGCTCCACATTTCTAATGTGCCCATCCCATGCAGTTTCCTTCCCCATCCTATGCTCCCTAAATCTTGCCTAATCTCATCGTAATTGCCTTTCCCCCAGCTATAACTCTTGCCCAGTGGTATACACCTATCCCTTTCCATCACTAAAGTAAACATAACAGAATTGTGATCGCTATCACCAAAGTGCTCACCTACTTCCAAATCTAACACCTGGCCAGGCTCATTACCCAGTACCAAATCTAATGTGGCTTCGCCCCTTGTTGGTCTATTTACATACTGTGTCAGGAAGCCCTCCTGCACACACTGGACAAAAACTGACCCATCTATTGTACTCGAACTATAGTGTTCCCAGTCAATATTTGGAAAGTTGAAGTCCCCCATGACAACTACCCTGTCTCTCTCACTCGTATCGAGAATCATCTTTGCTATCCTTTCCTCTACATCTCTGGAACTATTCAGAGGCCTATAGAAAACTCCCAACAGGGTGACCTCTCCTTTCCTGTTTCTAGCCTCAGCCCATACTACCTCAGTTGACGAGTCCCCAAACATCCCTTCTGCAACTGTAATACTGTCCTTGACCAAACATGCCACACCTCCACCCCTTTTACCATCTTCTCTGTTCTTACTGAAACATGTAAATCCTGGAACCTGCAACAACCATTCCTGTCCCTGCTCTATCCATGTTTCTGAAATGGCCACAACATCGAAGTCCCAGGTACTAACCCATGCTGCAAGTTCACCCACCTTATTCCGGACGCTCCTGGCATTGAAGTAGACACACTTCAAACCAACTTCTTGCTGGCCGGTGCCATCTTGCTTCCCTGAAACTTTATTTCGGACCTCCCTACTCTCAACCTTTTCTATACTCGAACTACAATTTTGGTGCCCATCCCCCTGCTGAATTAGTTTAAACCCACCAGAATAGCTTTAGCAAATTTCCCCCCCAGGATATGACTCCCTCCCAAATCCTGTCCCCACTCACCTCACTATCCTCCTTTATGGCACCACTTAAACTTCACCACGGGGATAGAACACCAGGCCCAACACCTCCGGTTTGGAAGACGAGAGCAGGATTGAGAGGAAAGAGGGGCCATGCTCAGTATCACCACCTCCCCACCCTGCAGCCAGCACGACACAGGCGGCCATGTTGGGGAAACAGATGGTCAGCAGCACCGAGCCACCTTCAGCCCATCTCACCGCGATGGCAACGCAGTAGCAAGTGAGCTCCTGCAAACAGCTCACTCTCCCCGTCCATTTCTCATTTACTGCCTTCTTCCGTGGCTTTCTTTTCTTTTACTTTAACCGACTTACCTCTTGTAGAAAGATCGGCCATTTCAGAACTTTCGAGGCAAGGGCAGGAGGAGGCAACATTGGTGCAGCCCGGTGTGGGGGAAGGCGGGAACACAGTGAGAGAGTGAGGGGGAAGGCGGGAACACAGTGAGAGAGTGAGGGGGAAGGCGGGAACACAGTGAGAAAGTGAGGGGGTGGGGGGAACACAGTGAGAGAGTGAGGGGGGGGAACACAGTGAGAGAGTGAGGGGGAGAGAGTGAGGGAAGTGGGGTACACAGTGAGAGAGTGAGGGGGAGAGAGTGAGGGAAGTGGGGTACACAGTGAGAGAGTGAGGGGGAGAGGAAGAGAGTGAGGGGTGAGAGTCAGAGAGTGAGGGGGAGAGCGAGAAAGTGAGGAGGAGAGGGAGAGAGTGAGAGTGGAGAGTGAGAGAGTGAGGAGGAGAGCGAGAGAGTGAGGGGGGAGAGCGGGAGAGTGAGGGGGGAGTGAGAGAGTGAGGGGAAGAGTGAGAGAGTGAGGAGGAGAGCGAGAGAGTGAGGAGGAGAGCGAGCGAGTGAGGGGGGAGTGAGAGAGTGAGGGGGAGAACAAGAGAGTAAGGGGGGCTGAGAGCGAGGAGGAGAGCAAGACAATGGGGGGAGAGCAAGAGAGTGAGGGGGGCAGAGTGAGGGGGGAGAGCAAGAGAGTGAGTGGAGAATGAGAGAGTGAGGACGAGAGCGAGAGAGTGAGGGGGAGAGCGAGAGAGTGAGGGGGGAGAGCGGGAGAGTGAGGGGGGAGTGAGAGAGTGAGGGGGGAGAGCGGGAGAGTGAGGGGGAGAGTGAGAGAGTGAGCAGGAGAGTGAGAGAGTGAGGGGGGAGAGCAGGAGAGTACGGAGGAGACTGAGAGTGTGAGGAGGAGAGCGAGAGAGTGAGGAGGAGAGTGAGAGAGTGAGGGGGGAGAGCGAGAGAGTGAGGGGGAGAGTGACAGATTCAGCAGGAGAGCGAGAGAGTGAAGGGGAGAGTGAGAGAGTGAGCAGGAGAGCGAGAGAGTGAGGAGGAGAGTGAGAGAGTGAGGGGAGAGAGTGAGGGGGAGAGTGAGAGATTCAGCAGGAGTGCAAGAGAGTGAGGAGGAGAGTGAGAGAGTGAGGGGGGAGAGCAGGAGAGTGAGGGGGAGAGTGAGAGAGTGAGGAGGAGAGTGAGAGAGTGAGGGGGGAGAGCAGGAGAGTGAGGGGGAGAGTGAGAGAGTGAGGAGGAGAGTGAGAGAGTGAGGGGGGAGAGCAGGAGAGTACGGAGGAGACTGAGAGTGTGAGGAGGAGAGCGAGAGAGTGAGGAGGAGAGTGAGAGAGTGAGGGGGGAGAGTGAGAGATTCAGCAGGGGAGCGAGAGAGTGAAGGGGAGAGTGAGAGAGTGAGCAGGAGAGCGAGAGAGTGAGGAGGAGAGTGAGAGAGTGAGGGGGAGAGTGAGAGAGTGCGCAGGAGAGCGAGAGAGTGAGGAGGAGAGTGTGAGAGTGAGGGGGGAGAGCAGGAGAGTGAGGGGGAGAGTGAGAGAGTGAGGACGAGAGCGAGAGAGTGAGGGGGAGAGCGAGAGAGTGAGGGGGGAGTGCGGGAGAGTGAGGGGGGAGTGAGAGAGTGAGGGGGGAGAGCGGGAGAGTGAGGGGAGAGTGAGAGAGTGAGGGGGAGAGTGAGAGAGTGAGCAGGAGAGTGAGAGAGTGAGGGGGGAGAGCAGGAGAGTACGGAGGAGACTGAGAGTGTGAGGAGGAGAGCGAGAGAGTGAGGAGGAGAGTGAGAGAGTGAGGGGGGAGAGCGAGAGAGTGAGGGGGAGAGTGACAGATTCAGCAGGAGAGCGAGAGAGTGAAGGGGAGAGTGAGAGAGTGAGCAGGAGAGCGAGAGAGTGAGGAGGAGAGTGAGAGAGTGAGGGGGGAGAGTGAGAGAGTGAGAGGGAGAGGGAGAGATTCAGCAGGAGTGCGAGAGAGTGAGGGGGAGAGTGAGAGAGTGAGCAGGAGAGCGAGAGAGTGAGGAGGAGAGTGAGAGAGTGAGGGGGGAGAGCAGGAGAGTGAGGGGGAGAGTGAGAGAGTGAGGAGGAGAGTGAGAGAGTGAGGGGGGAGAGCAGGAGAGTGAGGGGGAGAGTGAGAGATTCAGCAGGAGAGTAAGAGAGTGAGGGGGGAGAGCAGAAGAGTGAGGGGGAGAGTGAGAGAGTGAGGAGGAGAGTTAGAGAGTGAGGGGGAGAGCAAGAGAATGAGGGGAGAATGAGAGAGTGAGGACGAGAGCGAGAGAGTGAGGGAGAGAGCAAGAGAGTGAGGGGGGAGAGCGGGAGAGTGAGGGGGGAGTGAGAGAGTAAGGGGGAGAGCGGGAGAGTGAGGGGGGAGTGAGAGAGTGAGGGGGAGAGTGAGAGAGTGAGCAGGAGAGTGAGAGAGTGAGGGGGGAGAGCAGGAGAGTACAGAGGAGAGTGAGAGTGTGAGGAGGAGAGCGAGAGAGTGAGGAGGAGAGTGAGAGAGTGAGGGGGAGAGTGAGAAAGTGAGCAGGAGAGCGAGACAGTGAGGAGGAGAGTGAGAGAGTGAGGGGGAGAGTGAGAGAGTGAGGGGGAGAGTGAGCGAGTGAGCAGGAGAGCGAGACAGTGAGGAGGAGAGTGAGATAGTGAGGGGGGAGAGTGAGAGAGTGAGGAGGAGAGTGAGAGAGTGAGGGGGAGAGTGAGAGATTCAGCAGGAGTGCGAGAGAGTGAGGGGGAGAGTGAGAGAGTGAGCAGGAGAGCGAGAGAGTGAGGAGGAGAGTGAGAGAGTGAGGGGGGAGAGCAGGAGAGTGAGGGGGAGAGTGAGAGACTGAGGAGGAGAGTGAGAGAGTGAGGGGGAGAGTGAGAGAGTGAGCAGGAGAGCGAGAGAGTGAGGAGGAGAGTGAGAGAGTGAGGGGGGAGAGCGGAAGAGTGAGGGGGAGAGTGAAAGATTCAGCAGGAGAGTGAGAGAGTGAGGGGGGAGAGCAGGAGAGTACAGAGGAGAGTGAGAGTGTGAGGAGGAGAGCGAGAGAGTGAGGAGGAGAGTGAGAGAGTGAGGGGGAGAGTGAGAAAGTGAGCAGGAGAGCGAGACAGTGAGGAGGAGAGTGAGAGAGTGAGGGGGAGAGTGAGAGAGTGAGGGGGAGAGTGAGCGAGTGAGCAGGAGAGCGAGACAGTGAGGAGGAGAGTGAGATAGTGAGGGGGGAGAGTGAGAGAGTGAGGAGGAGAGTGAGAGAGTGAGGGGGAGAGTGAGAGATTCAGCAGGAGTGCGAGAGAGTGAGGGGGAGAGTGAGAGAGTGAGCAGGAGAGCGAGAGAGTGAGGAGGAGAGTGAGAGAGTGAGGGGGGAGAGCAGGAGAGTGAGGGGGAGAGTGAGAGACTGAGGAGGAGAGTGAGAGAGTGAGGGGGAGAGTGAGAGAGTGAGCAGGAGAGCGAGAGAGTGAGGAGGAGAGTGAGAGAGTGAGGGGGGAGAGCGGAAGAGTGAGGGGGAGAGTGAAAGATTCAGCAGGAGAGTGAGAGAGTGAGGGGGAGAGTGAGAGTGTGAGGAGGAGAGCGAAAGTGTGAGGGGGGACAGCGGGAGAGTGACGCGGAGAGTGAGAGATTCAGCAGGAGAGTGAGAGAGTGAGGAGGAGAGTGAGAGAGTGAGGAGGAGAGCAAGAGAGTGAGGGGGAGCGCGGGAGAGTGAGGGGGAGAGTGAGAAATTCAGCAGGAGAGCGAGAGAGTGATGGGGAGAGTGAGAGAGTGAGGAGGAGAGCGAAAGAATGAGGAGGAGAGCGAGAGAGTGAGGGGGAGAGCGAGCGAGTGAGGGGGAGAGTGAGAGAGTCAGGAGGAGAGTGAGAGAGTGAGGGGGAGAGCGAGAGAGTGAGGAGGAGAGTGAGAGAGTGAGGAGGAGAGTGAGAGAGTGAGGGGGAGAGCGAGCGAGTGAGGGGGAGAGTGAGAGAGTGAGGAGGAGAGTGAGAGAGTGAGGGGGGAGAGGGAGAGAGTAAGGAGGAGAGTGAGAGAGTGAGGGGGGAGAGTGAGAGAGTGAAGGGGGAGAGTGAGACACTGAGCAGCACAACACAAACTGGCTTCTTATAAGCTAACCCCTCCTGCTGCAGGGCTGTGTTTATTGTTGACTGTGGGGCTGTGAGATTCAGAGAGTAAGAGAGTGTCAGAATTGAGAGTTGTGAGTGTTCCTCTGGCTCTGTGCTACAAGTCTGAGCCTCAAGGGATCTATCCAACAAAACAAAACTCTAACTGTGAAACAGTAACCAGATTGGGGGAAGGGAAAAGCCAAAGACAGTGGGAGGTGGTTTTGGAGATCAGTCAGACACGAGCACAGGCCATTATCGATCTGTGAAGAACGAGGGTGTCAGACCGGACCATCCCTGAGCAAGCACACGTGTGATTCTTGTCCGAAAGGGAATATTTTGAAGGTCTGCTGAAACCAATGGAAAGAAAGGGAACGATTCATGGGC
Source organism: Stegostoma tigrinum (assembly GCF_030684315.1). NCBI lineage: Eukaryota > Metazoa > Chordata > Chondrichthyes > Orectolobiformes > Stegostomatidae > Stegostoma > Stegostoma tigrinum. Next base: position 47,808,272 of record NC_081379.1, read on the forward strand.
CGCATTTCCAATTCAATTTCTCGGAATTCCACCTGAGTCCATCCAACCCACTTTGTGGAACCCGGCGATCACTCTATCCATTGGAAGGTGCCATCGAGCCCAGTTCCAATTCTCTCACCTGCATCAGCTCGACGAGAGCGACCAGGTCGGCCAGGGATACTTCCTGTCCTGCGATGTACGGTCTGTCCTGCAGAAACTTGTCCTCAAGGATCTGGATGGATGTTTGCAGATCCTCTACTGCCTCGTCCATTCTGTCCTTGGGCATTGGCTGCCCAGTTAAAACTGGCAACAGGCTCTAGGGGCAAACACATGAGGAGAGGTCACCAGGCAGAGGGTAACTCACAGGAGGTCATCTACTGGCCTGGGGATCATGGACAGAGCAGGGACTGAACTCAAACATTGGAATTGTGTTCAGGCAAGCTTCTGTCTCACTTACATTTTGTCAGTGTCTGTGCAAACATAAATGCTAAACAAATCCATCCATTTTACAAACTGATAGCCATGTTTTTAATTTCTATAAGGGTTTTGAAAATCAAAAGCTGATCACAAACATCAGTTTCTTCGTTGCCCCCCAGCCCTTTAACCTGTCCAGTAGCCCCTGGGGATGAAGCTAATTCTTTTCTCCTGCCCCAAATTCAAACTGCCCGGGTTGAGCGATCAACTAAATAAATGGCAAGCTCTGCCTTTAAATAAACATCTCATCATCATTCCCAAAAAACATCCCACCAACATTCCCAACAAACGTCCCCTCATCATCATCAAAAAAAATCCCACCAATATTCCCAACAAACGCCCCCATCATCATCAAAAAATCCCACCAATATTCCCAACAAACGTCCCCATCTCTTCAAAAAAATCCCACCAATATTCCCAACAAACGCCCCCATCATCATCAAAAAATCCCACCAATATTCCCAACAAACGTCCCCATCTCTTCAAAAAAATCCCACCAATATTCCCAACAAACGCCCCTGAGCAGCATCAAAAAAATCCCACCAATATTCCCAACAAACGTCCCCTCATCATCATCAAAAAACATCCCACCAACATTCCCAATAAATATCTCCTGATCATCCCCACCTAGCCTCCCTGCTCCTCTGATGCTGCTTGGCCTGCTGTGTACATCCACCTCTACACCTTGTCATCTCAGATTCTCCGGCACCTGAAGTTCCTACTCTCTCTGAAACACTTTTTACCCCATGTGTTCCCTGTGGGAGAACTGGTGTTGTTACCCTGAACATGAAAAGCCTGGATCCATGATATCGAATGGTCGTGTGCTGCCAGGCCAGATATTCATCCACACGAGCGCGCCTCTGGAGGTCAGCCGGGTACCAGTGGTCGGGGGTCTTGTATTTACACGCCAGGTACTTCAGAATCGCCACACTTCAGGACAGAAGCAGAGAGACGGCCTGTTATCATCGTCACTGTCTGTCAGGGTCACTCCCTGCTCCAGCATCACTCTCTGTATCACGGTTACTCTGTCGAGGGCACTCTGTGTCAGGGTCACCCTCTCTCACAGTCACTCTGTGTCAGGATCACTCTCAGAGTCAGGATCATTCTGTCTCAGGGTCACTCTCTGAGAGTCACTCTGTGTCAGGGTCATTTGCTTTCAGGGTCACTCTATAAGGGTCACTCTCTCTCAGGGTAACTCTGTGTCAGGGTCAGAGCAGCGTTTGTTTTGAACTCAGGAGCATGTCCTCACCTCTCTCCCGTGGTGAAGTCTCCATCCTTTAGAGCTGGCACCATTCTGAGGGGATTCACTTTGCCAAACTCCTCATTGAACTGCTGACCTGCAGACAAGGTGAGACAGTAAGAAACAGCTTGTGGTATCAACCCTTCTCACACCCTGTAGGGGGGTATTTCACCCACCTGCTGGGGGCACTGATGGTTGGCAGCAGGCTGTGGAGGGGAGAGAGAGAGAGAGAGAGGGAGAGAGACGGAGAGAGGGAGGGAGAGGGTGAGAGGGAGGGAGGGAGAGGAGGAGTTGGGGTGTAGTAAGAATGGAAAGGCAGAGAAGGGAGAGTGCAAAGAGAGGAAGACATCAGAGAGGTGGTGACAAAGGTGTGAGGGGGAAAAGGAGGGTGAAATAGGGATAGACTGGGAACAAACTGGTGGGAAAAGTTAGGGGCAGAAAGAGACATTGCTGGAGAAACTCAGCAGGTCTGGGCTGCGAGAGTCAAAGAAATATACAGCATGGAATTGAGTTTAGTCCAACACGTCCATGCTGACCAGATATCCCATATAAATCCAGTCCCATTTGCCAGCATTTGGGCCATATCCCTCTAACCCTTCCTATCCATGTACCCATCCAGATGCCTTTTAAATGCGGTAACTGTACCAGCCTTCACCACCTCCTCTGGCAGCTCATTCCATACACACACCACCCCCTGCATGAAAATGTTGCCCCTCAAGTCCCTTTTAAATCTTTCCCTTCTCACCTTCTTCAAGGAAAATTCACCTGGACCATCTCCAACACATCCCTCACCTTCCTGGACCTCTCTGTCTCCATCTCAGGCAAACACCTGGAAACCGATATCCATTTCAAGCCCACCGACTCCCACAGCTCCCTAGGATATACCTCCTCCCAACCACCTTCTTGCAAAAGTTCCATCCCCTATTCCCAATTCAATTGCCTCTGCCGCAACTGCTCCCAGGATGAGGCATTCCACTCCCAAACATCTCAGATGTCCTCGTTCTTCAAGGACTGCAACATTCCACCTCGGTGGTTGAGAATGCCCTCGACCATGTCTCCCCCATTTCCCGCAAGTCATCCCTCACACCCCCTCCCCGCAATAATAACCAAAACAGAATTCCCCTTGTCCTCACACACCACCCCACCAACCTCCGGATCCAACACACCATCCTCCGACACTTTCGCCATCTACAATCTGACCCCACCACCAAAGACATTTTTCCATCGCCACCCTTGTCTGCTTTCCGGAGAGACCAGTCTCTCCGTGACTCCCTCGTCCGCTCCACACTCCCCTCCAACCCCACCACACCCGGCACCTTCCCCTGCAACCGCAGGAAGTGCTACACTTGCCCCCACACCTCCTCCCTCACCCCTATCCCAGGCCCCAAGATGACCTTCCATGTCAAGCAGATGTTCACCTGCACATCTGTCAATGTGGTATACTGTATCCGCTGTACCCGTTGTGGCTTCCTCTACATTGGGGAAACCAAGCGGAGGCTTGGGGACCGCTTTGCAGAACACCTACGCTCAGTTCTCAATAAACAACTGCACCTCCCAGTGGCGAACCATTTCAACTCCACCTCCCATTCCTCAGACGACATGCCTATCCTGGGCCTCCTGCAGTGCCATAGTGACGCCACCCGAAGGTTGCAGGAACAGCAACTCATATTCTGCTTGGGAACCCTGCAGCCTAATGGTATCAATGTGGACTTCACAAGCTTCAAAATCTCCCCTCCCCCTACTGCATCCCAAAACCAGTCCAGTTCGTCCCTGCCTCCCTAACCTGTTCTTCCTCTCACCTATCCCCTCCTCCCACCTCAAGCCGCACCTCCATTTCCTACCTACTAACCTCATCATGCCCCTTTGACCTGTCCGTCCTCCCCGGACTGACCTATCCCCTCCCAACCTCCCCACCCATACTCTCCTCTCCACCTATCTTCTCCTCTATCCATCATTAGTCCGCCTCCCCCTCTCTCCCTATTTATTTCAGAACCCTCTCCCCATCCCACTTTTCTGGTGAAGGGTCTAGGCCTGAAACGTCAGCTTTTGTGCTCCTAAGATGCTGCTTGGCCTGCTGTGTTCATCCAGCTCCACACTTTTTTATCTTGGATTCTCCAGCATCTGCAGTTCCCATTATCTCTGAAGCCTGTGCCCTCGAGTTTTGGACTCCCCCACCCTGAGGTAAAGACCTTACCTATTTACCCTCTCCATGCCCCTCACGATTTGATAAACCTCTATGAGCTCACCCCTCCGCCTCCGACACTCCTAGGAAAACAGTCCCAGGCTTTTTAGCCCCTCCCCCTGGCTCAAACTCTCCAATCCTGACAACATTCTTGTAAATCTGTTCAGAACATTTTCCAGTTTGACAACATTCTTCCTATACCAGGGAGACCAGAATTGCATAGAGTATTCCAAATGTGGCCTCACCAATGTTCTGTACACCCACAACATGACCTCCCAACTCCTATGTACTAAATGCCTTCTTCACTACCCTATCTACCTGCAACTCCACTTTCATGGGACTATGAACCTGCACCCCAAGGTCTCTTTGTTCAACAACACTGCCCGGTACCTTACCATTAAGTGTATAAGTCCTGCCCTGATTTGCCTTTCCAAAATGCAGCAAATCACATTTATCTAAATTAAACTCTACCTGCCACTCCACGGTCCATTGGCCCTTCTGATCAAGGTCCTGTTATACTCTGAGGTAACCTTTTTCAATGTCCACTACCCGCCAATCTTGGTGTGCTCTACAAATTTACTAATCATACCTTGTATGTTCACATCAAATTATCTACATAAATAATGAAAAGCAGTGGGCCCAGCAACGATCCTTGTGGCACAAGCCTCCAGTCTGAAAAACAACCTTCCACCACCACCCTCTGTCTCCTACCTTTGAGCCAGTTCTGAATACAAATGGCTATTCCATGTGATCTAACCTTACTAAATGGTCTACCATGGGGAACCTTGTCGAATGCCTTACTGAAGTCCATTTGGTTCACATCCACCTGTCTGTCCTCAGCAATCCTCTTCGTTATCTCTTCAAAAAACTCAGCCAAGTTAGTGAGACGCCATTTCCTACACACAAAGCCATGCTGACTATCCCTAATCAGTCCTTGCCTTTCCAAATACAGGTAAATGCTCTCCCTCAGGATTGCCTCCAATAACCTGCCCACCACCGATGTCAGCCTCACTGGCCGAGAGTTCCCTGGCTTCTCCTGACCACCTTTCTTAAATAGTGGCACCACGTTAATGAACCTCCAGTCCTCCGGCCCCTCACCTATGGTTATCAATGAAACAAATATCTCAGCAAGGGGCCCAGCAATCTCTCCCCCAGCTTCCCACAGAGTTCTTGAGTACTCCTGATCAGGTCCTGGGGATTTATCCACCTAATGGATTTTAAGCAATCCAGCTCCTCTGTAATATAGATATTTTTCAAGGTATTGCTATTTATCTCCCCACATTCATCTTTTGTATCCTTCTCCACAGTAACTGATGCAAATTATCCATTTAGTATCCCCCACATCTTCTGTGGTTCCACACTGAGGCAGCCTTGCTGATCTTTAAAGGGCCCTATTCTCTTCCTAGTTATCCTTTTGTCCTTAAAGTATTTGTAGAATCCCTTTGGATTCTCCTTAATCCTATTTGCCAAAGCTATCTCATGTCCCCATTTTGCTCTCCTGATTTCCCTCTAAAGTATACTCCTACTGCCTTTATACTCTTCTAGGGACTCACTGGATCCCTGCTGTCTATACCTGACATATGCTTCCTTCTTATCCTTGACCAAAATCTCAATGTCTCCAGTCATCCGGCATTCCCTACACCTACCAGCCTACAGAGGCAGTATGTTCCTGGGCTCTGGTTGTCTCATCTTTTCCCATTTTTTGAGTCATCCCTTTACCCGTAAACATCCACCCCTAATCAACTTTTGAAAGTTCTTGTCTAATGCCGTCAAAATTGCTCTTCTTCCAATTTAGAACTTTAACTTTTAGATCCAGTCTATACTTTTCCATCACCATGTTAAAACTAATCGAATTATGGTCACTGGCCCATAGTGCTCCCCCATTGACACCTCAGTCACCAGCTCTGCCTTATTTCTCAAGAGTAGGTCAAGTTTTGCACCTTCTCTAAAAGGTACATTCACAAACTGAATCAGAACATTTTCTTGTACACACTTAGCAAATTTCTCTCCATCCAAGCCCTTAACACTATGGCAGCCCCAGTCAATGTTTGGAAAGTTAAATTCCCCACCATTACCGTCCTATTATTCTGACAGATAACTGAGATCTCCTTACAAGTTTGTTTCTCAATTTTCTGCTGACTACTGGGGAGGAGAGGGGGTCTACAGAATGATCCCAATAAGGTGATGATCCCTTTATTCTTTCTCAGTTCCACACAAATAACCTCACTGGGCGTATTCCCGGGAATTACAGTTTTTGCCTCCGGTACAGCTCTTCTTCAGAGCTGGGTTTGAGACTTACAGCATCCTGCAGCGCCTCACTCTGGTTAGCCGAGCTGCAGGCTGGGCTCGGAGAGGAATCAGATTTAGAAGAATGCCGATGGCAGAGTGAGCTCACCCTACCGCACCTTACCTGCTAACAGACTGACCAGCTTAAACTCAAACGCAATGTTATTCTTCTTGGTGAAAATGTAGACAGCTCTGCAGGGCTGCGAGTGCAGATCCAAATACAGCTCCAGGCCCATGGCGTTCCCTCTCGAATTTGCAGAAAAAGCAGGAACTGAGGAGCGAGAAGCTCAGCCTTTGCCTGATGTCGTCAGTCCCTCCCCCAGTTCCAACAGACACGCAGTAGATACTAAAGGTCAAGTGAATGAGGGTGTGTGTGTGGGTCACAGTTCACTCGGAAGTGTAAACTTTGCTTTGGTAAGCATTATTTTCCCTGGCTATGTAAATGTAAAGTTAGATAGATAATAGAGCAGGTTCGGTCCTGCTTGGACAAATAATTGGCACATGTTGGCAGGTAGTGACTGAACTTGTTTGGCCAAGGATGTAATCTTACAGGATTCTGAGCGAAAAGGAGCTATGGTGAGATTTGTTCCAGAACTAAACAAGAAATCTGGTGAGATCCAGCTGGACACTTGGGGGCCTCACATCATCATTTACGATTTTTCACAGTTGGGTTCTCGTTGGGCAGCGGATGAAACGGCAGTCAAAGGCTGGGGGGGGGGTGCTGCAGTTTGCTGCTTGTTGGACGCCTTGGCGATGGTCTAGCTGGCCTCATAATATTCTATTTCCTATCGCCAAACAAGTTAGACATCGAGAAAACCCAACACAGAGCAGGAACCTGCCAATTTAAGCTCGCCGCGCACTCCATCCCACCTCCATGCCAAGCCACTGGGCATCAGCAGCTTGAGTTAGACGCACCCCACCCCCACAGGGGTTGGCTCCTGTCGTTGGGTAAATGCAATGGGTTGCAAGTTGTAAAACAAACAAGGACAGGATTTGCAGGATTAAAAATAGGGCTTTACTTAGGTAGTGTGGAGCAGATAGATCCAGGGATTTGGGTACATGTTTCTTTAAAACTTGCATCGCATGTAGACAGGGTGATTAAGAAGGCATTTAGCGTCCTTGCTTTCATTGCTCAGACCTTTGGGTATAGGAGTTGGGGCGTCACACAGGAGCCTGGTGAGGCCTCTTCTGGAGCACTGCATCCGGTTCTGGTCACCCTGTTATGGGAAGGATATTAGCAAACTGGGGAGGGTTCAGAAAAGATTTACCAGGATGTTGCTGGGAATGGAGTGTTTGAGTTACACAGAGAGGCTGGATGGGTTGGGACTTCTTTCGCTGAAGCAACCATACAGTTTAGATGACCTACAGTGTGGAAACAGGCCCTTCGTCCCAACAAGTCCACACTGCCCCTTGAAGAACCCCACCCAGACCCATCCCCCTATAACCCACACACCCCTGAACACTACGAGCA